>NC_056614.1:2296380-2388880 GCF_018340385.1 Cyprinus carpio
TTTATTTTTATTGTTGTTATTATTATTTTTTTTTCAATGATTACCATAAAATGATCACAATAAATGGCAATGTACTAGGTCACTTTTTTGGCACTGTTAAGTTGTTTATTGGGGTTTTTCACAATCTCTGACTCACATGACAACATCTCTAATTGAGACAGTGGAGCTCATAAGCACAAACACACAGACATGTAGAGCCAGCAAAAGACACAAAAATACATCTAGAGGCAAAGACAAACACAAGCACGCTGCACCCACACAATCATGTGCAAACGTGTACTCACAGCCCCTGAGCCGCACTGACACACATTCCCTCACATCAACACCTGTATCTTCATTTATCTTTCACCTACATCTTAAGTAACTTGTGTCGCAATATAGATTTTATAGAGCGAGATGCTCGGCAATAAAATTCATCTGCTAAAATTTGTGCCCTTGATTTTAAATGTTCACTCATGCGGTCGCTGAATATTAAACTGACAGTATTTTACTATGGAAAAAGTGATGTGCTTTAAACTGAAGACTCTGTCATCACCTTCCCACCCTCGTATTGCTTGATGACTTTCATGGAACACAAAGCGAGTTATTATCAAAATGTCACAGCTGAATGAAAATACACAGTAATCACTGGCAGTCAAATTTAGCTGCAAAAAATGTATGCATGCTGCTATCTTGCTCAATTATCATCTAATTCCATCATATGAATTTTAAATAAACGAGTAAAAGCAGGCAGGCAGAGGCAGATAACGTGGGCAGAGGTGAAGAAGTCTTTGGGACGAGAGGCTTTCCTGCCTATTTTGAATGTGTGGGCGCTGATTTGAGCTCAGATTAAATGTAGGACATGAACCAACTATGTTCACAAGACTGCTGATAACAGCAAAGAAGGGTTTCATCACCAGCAAAGAGAAAGAGAGGGAGAATGAAAGAGATCAGACTCATCAGAGAATATCAGACTTCAGGATAGACGCTACATCCTTAAACCACGTCTATAAATAGTCCTGTTGTTTTGTGGTGTGGTGGGGTAGTGTAGTTTATGTGTGTGTGGTCATGCTATTGTCTGTTTGGCTGTACATAATAAGCACGCTAGCATTAGAATGTGTGTGTTGTGAGAATCTGGGAGTTCTTCCATTTTAGAGTGCAGTTTGATGGGAACGTGGGCTGATTATTTATGTGGCTGTAATCTAAACCCCCTTCAGCTGCACCCAGATCTTCTCCATTTCCCTACAGTCAGCCATCAATTTCTATCCGGAAACAGCAAATACCGCCTCAAGATGGTCTGCAGATTATGACACTCTGATACAGCCTTATAGGAGCTTGAACACCTGAAAGGCATTGTGGGAACTGCCTTGGTGGACACTGCCTACCACAGATTTGGGACCAGCTTTGGGCCTAAGATTGTTATTCAGAAAGGTTTTATAACTTAAAATGCTGTATTGTAGCACAATTCTTTTACAACCACAACCCAACCCAGGTCGTCTTTTGAAAAGGAAAAACGATTTGTGATTTTTCTTTTTTATACAACCATTCAATAAATAGAATGTTATTATTGGGTAATTTTCATTTTAAAGGCAATATTGCAGTTACTTTGTTTTTACTATGCCAATGATAGTTCCAAACAAATCTGCAGCAGCAACGGTAGTGTTTTGTTCGTGAATGATTCCGTGTTTTTGAACAAAACGAAAAAAGTCTCACTCATTTGAGTCATTTGTTTTTCTCCTAAATGAATAAAAGTTTTGAATGAATCATTTGAATGAATGAGTCAAAGACTCACTCATTTATCGCCACCTACTGGCGTAATGACACAACTTGCAGAAGAGTTACTAAAATCTCTACCACTAATATACAGAGTATAAGGGTTTAGTCTGTTCATGGTGATCATTCCTATAATGTTTCCTTCTAAGACTTTTCCTTCTGGAAACTGTCATTGGGAACTGAATTTTAAAGTGTTTAATGAAAATTCAGCATAGAACGATCATACAGCGTCGTTATTGTTTTGTTTTTCAAACCTGCTTAACAATCTGTCTGGGACAAACACATGCAGGCGGAGTGATGTAACCAGTGAAAAAGTCCCAGTGCTGTTGGATGCTTGGAACGCTGCTCAACCAATCAGATTCGAGGACTGGAACTAATGGAGCGTTCGCGTCACGTCGGAATTCCTGTAATTATGAAATGAGAGTTGGAGCTCTTAGAAAATTCCAAGTTGTAATTATGAGTTCTATGAGGACATCAGAATCTCATAATTATGGTAAGTTTCTTACAAAAAAATGCAAAAATCTAGTTATAGCTTAAGCCAGCTCTGATCTTATGAAATGAAACGTTTAGTAAATTTGATGTGAAGAAAACATTTTTTTATTGATTTAAAACCATAGTACATAAAACTTAACTGAATGTAAAGTTTTGGAACACTTTGTCTTTTATCCTTCTGGTGACTTCCTAATTTGATGTGAGATGTGTTATATAAAGAGAGAATGTGAGATGTGGTTTCTCAACTCTTACCATAGCCCATCAGTACACACACGAAACAGGCTGTTTTGAGGACATTTCTCTCAAAGGCCACACAAACACACAGAAGTGCACTAATATGAATCTGTATTTGGCACCTCCTCTTGTGAAAAGAGGAGTAACTGAGGAAAACTAGGATCCACACAGCTCTTCCCTCCTAATTATGTCTCTTTCTCTCTCTGTGTGTGTGTGTGTGTGTGTGTGTGTGTGTGTGTGTTTTAAATGTCAGATTCTGTACCACTAATGAAGAGTAGTTCTGTTCTGTTGGATGTTGAAGCTTGTTTGTATTGGCCTGGTCCCAGTATCTTATCAAGACTGAAAATTAATTTTTGCTTCATAGCTGGATTGCCCTCATTTTTAATCCTCTTTTCTTCCTTTCCAACAGACAATCTGCTCCACTGGCACACATTAAACTCTGCTGTCATCCATCTCCATAAAGAGACACTCTGAGGTGAAACACCTGTAAAATGCAATACTTGAAAAACTAGTGCAATAGAGCTGAGACAAGACAGTGTTAAATGTTGAACATTATAAACACATTCATTCAGTTTGAAACTTAAAACCTTTATCATGGAAAATAAAAAGTAAGTAATAAATAAATAATACATAAATAAGGTAAACATGGTACAAATAAAAAGGTAACTGCAACATTTTATCTCACAATTCTGACGTTTTTTTTCTTGCAAGATATAAACTCAGAATTGTGAAATAAGGATATAGAATTGCAAGATATAAACCTGCTATTCTGAGAAGAAGTCCGAATTGTGAGATGAAATCACAATTGCAAGACAGTAAAGTTGGAATTGCAAAATAAGTTGCAAACAACTTTTTTTTTATTTATAGAAGAAGCCTTTTTCCACCATGAAATTATATATATATATATATATATATATATATATATTCATTTGTAAATGAATGAATGAATGAATGAATGAATGATTGAATGAAAATACATACATAAATGGTTTAAAACTATCATAAATTAAGTGATTTTACTCAAACAGATGATGTACTGTATTAAAAAAGCATCTCTTTTAAATGTAAGAAGAGGTGCTTATAGTGAGTATAAGATAAATTTGATATTTAATACAGCAAAATGTGGGGCCGTTTACACAACAACGTTTTCAGCCAAAAACGGGAAACTTTTTATGCGTTTTGCCTGTTTGTTTACACGTCAGCTGCGTTTTGATGACTGAAAACGCATATTTTTGAAAACGCCACAGTTATCATCTGCGTGTAACACCCAATACGTGAATCTTTGAAAATGGTGACGTCATGCACATACAAGTACGTGTTAGGTCTGTAAGCATGCGCAGTACGTGTCGATTTTAAAGGCAAGCGCGAACAAACATACACAACGATGGTGGAGTACATGGTACTGTAGTTGCTGCTCAGGAGTTTGCTAACGCTTCTTCAACAAAGTGTGGATTTACTTCACAAATATAACAACCAACGGTGGAGTCGCATCATTGTTTACTAATAAGGTGACAGCGCCAACTACTGGCCTGGCATACATAATACAGCGTTTCTGGCCGTTTTTGCAGATATGTGTAAACTCAAATCGTTTTGAAAACATTGTCGTGTATACGTGAACCTTTTTAAAAACGCAAGGAAAAAACGTTTCCGTTTTTGACTACATCGTTGTCGTGTAAACGTAACCTGTGTCTCCTTAACACTGTACACAGTCCATGCAGGGTCCTCAACTCAATAAGGGTTGAGTCACTTTGACCTTTCCTCACTGCTGGCCAAGTTTCACACCTCTACGGAGCAACACTGTATCCAATTGTGGTCAACAGCGGCCGAGTGACACTCCCTGCTCCCTCGGACAAACAAAGCTCCTCAGAATGAGTTCCGGCACATGTGTCCCAACCGGGGAGTGTGGCGGAGGTTAGTTAGGCCCATTGCGAAGCTTCATGGAAGGGCAGAAGCCCTAGAACCTTCAAGAAACTTGAAACATCTGGAGAAAGCTACACATTTTCCAAGGCATGTTTGTATGACCTAGAAGGCCTATTTAGAGGCTGTTTGCGCAACTCATAAAAGGGATTGGGGACTTAATTAAAGATAATATCAAGGGCTAATGCTAAAGAACGCAGCTTCTCAAAAGTCACCCAACTTTTAGAATCTCCTCATCAGGCCCACATTTCTTGTACATTTCTTTTCATTCTCATGATTGCCAGCTCTTTTGTTTAGCGCTCTAAACTCGGGTTTGGGTGATCAAGAGTCGATACTGTCATGAAGCATTACACGCTCTCTTTTGTCATAATTTCCACAGCTTTTATCTAAAAATACCTCAGGAAGAAATAAAAACAAGGCTTCAGCAGAAAAGAGATCGGCCCCGTACCTCTCGGAAACGCTGAGGCCTAAAATAGACTCGGTCTGCATAAAGGCCTCCTTCTTTGTAGTCGCTGGAGCAACATCTGTGGGGCAGTTTCTTTTGGGAAAGAGCCGGGCAGTGAATCAAAGCGAGCGGAGATCTCCTGCGAGAGATGAGTGGGAGGACTTTCTCTCACACAATCTCTCGCTCTTTCCCCCTCGAAACGTTAGAAGAACCTGCAGCATTTGGGACGATTCTAATGAAAGCTCATTAAACTCGCCTGTCCTGCGGTGTCTTTGGGAGGCCGAGGATGTGCTAGCAAAACTAGTCAGGATGGATAGATAGACTCTGTGAGATGATAAAGCTTTGATGTTCTGATTTATCATCTCATTTGATGGCTAATGAAAGGTCTGGCAGCATCACTTCAAGGCCGCCGTATTCTTTGGGTTTAACACTTTGAAAGCCAATTATCCCACAGTTTAGCGTGAGGTGTGATCCAGTGTGACGACAGCAGGACGGACACGAGCAGTAAAGCAGTCAGACGGAGTGAGTGATGAACGTTTAGAGCTGCTGGCGAGGGAAAAGTGATCTGTTTAATGTATAGCGTGACCAGACCATGAGAGAGAAAGAGAACGAGAGCGAGAGACGTACAGAGAGAGCGTGAGAGCTGCAACTATGGATAGGAAAAAAGTTATAAAGGGATGAGAAAGAGGGAAATCTATCTATCTATCTATCTATCTATCTATCTATCTATCTATCTATCTATCTATCTATCTATCTATGTAAATAAATCAATAAATAAGGTAAAAAGGGTAAAAATACAAAAAGTAACTGCAACATTTTGTCAGTTTCTAAAATTGCAAGATATAAACTCAGAATTGTGAGATATAAACTTGCCATTCTGAGAAGAAGAATTGTGAGACATTAAATCACAATAGCAAGAAAAAATGGCAAAACAACAAGTTGCAAATAACTTAAAAGCACTAAAAAGAAATTCATTCAAAGAAACCAATAAAAAATTATTTGAAAGTTCATGAATAAAAATAAATGTACCTGTTTTTAAAACATTATTATTATTATTATTATTATTATTATTATTATTATTATTATTATTATTATTATTATTATTATTATTAAAATCTAAAAATAAATGTAAAAAACAAATTACACTTATTATGCTTATAATGAGTAATCTGTTAACTTAGAATTAAAAATGAATGCGACTGGATGATAAAATAAAAATATTTAACAAAAACAACAACAACAACAACAACAACAATAATAATAATAATAATAATAATAATAATAATAATATACAACAACAACAACATTGATGATAATATTGGTTTTGATATTAATTTTTGTATATATTTTAATTTTTTTGTGTGTTTTTTTTTATTTTATTTTGTTTTATTTTATTTTATTTTATTTTATTTTATTTTATTTTATTTTATTTTATTTTATTTTATTTTATTTTATTTTATTTTATTTTATTTTATTTTATTAAAAAATATCAAAATGTTAAGCATGGTGATAATCACTGGGTTATAAAAAAGACAAAATAACAAAAACATCTAATTGATTTTAAAGTTTTTTAAAAGCAGAATTTTCCTAGTTTTAAAACTTTTGTGTCATAGAGAGATTAAAAATCTAAAATACAGAAACTCAGCCAAAAAAGATAGAATGAATAAACAAACAAACAAACAAACAAACAAACAAACAAACAAACAAACTTACAAATAAATAAATAAATAAATAAATAAATAAATATGTTTTGTTACTTGAAACAAAAGTCAAAAATAAAATGTTTAAGTGTTTAAATTTAGGTAGTTGTTTTTTAGTTTAATCTGATGTACTCAAATGATAAATAAAAGTAAGAAGGGAAAGAGAGTGCAATGGAATGTCTCGCAGGGCGAGCGAGAGGTGTTGGAGTGATAAGGGAGGCGCGAGGCGTGCAGGAGGTGATGAGAGGAGATCATGTGGAGCAGAAGGCCTCTCCTTTGAAGCCATCATCATGCTAATTGAAACAGCATTGTGGGCACACGGGGAAGATCTGGATCACATTCACTGCCTTTTATTCAATTTGGCTCATCAGAAGGGGTGTGTCTTACCCACCTATCTGTCTTTTCTCCCGTTTCTCTCAGCACATGGCCATAAGTCACGCAGCTCCCCTTTTGCCCCTGATGTGTTGGCCCTTCCGAAGCCCTCTGGGATTGCTTTACCCGGCTTCAGAGAGATTCTGTGCAGGTTGACATGCCACTTCTTCATGGTTCTCACCTTGGACTTGAAAGCACCTCCAGATTTACTTTCAAGGACCCGCATGGAGGATCTTTGACCACGCACTTTCTAATTCAAACAAATGAGAGCGGGGCAGCCGTGGAGGGCTTATCTCTCACCCGCAAGGTGTTTCAGACGAGATGCGAATGGCCCGCTGATAAAAACGAAGTGCTTTGAGGGGGCTGTTTGAGTTTGATGGGAGAAAATAGGAACATAATCATCTGGAAAATAATTTCTTAGACATAATGCTGTGTATTCACCAGGGTTATTACTGAAAAAAAAAAAAAAAAAAAAAAAAAAATTCTAAATTTACACTCAAAAATTGCTAGTAAATTTGAAGTAAATGTTAAATCTTGAAGAAAAAAGACCTAAATAGTATTTTCTTGTAAAACATACTCAAATAATCTTTTATTTATAATCTTGAAAAAAAAAGTATTATAAAAGTTTTATAAAAAAAATAATTTTTATAATATATATATATATATATATATATATATATATATATATATATATATAAGATCTGAAGACACATTAAAACAAAACAAAATACTTTTTGTATTATAAAGAGGAAGTTAAGAAGTCTGAGTGAGCAATGAGTGAACTGATAAATGAATTAATAAACAAACAAACAAATAAATAAACAAACAAACAAATAAATAACATATTTCATTATATTTTTATTCATATAAAATGATTAGTTTTGTTTCTTTAAATACAAATAAATATTACTTACAAAGTAAAATATTAAATATATATATATATATATATATATATATATATATATATATATATATATATATATATATATATATATATATATATATATATATATATATATATATATATATATATATATATATTAGGTACTTGCCAAGTAAACATTTCTAATTTTTTTACATTTCATTTAGTTAAACTTGATGACTAAATTAACTAAAACGAAAACTGATATACCTATATAAATAAAACTGATACCTAAACCAGAAGGTATAAAAGTAAAATATTAAAATCTATAATAGTGTCTCAAAACAACACTGGCATTCATGCATATAAGAAACAGAGAGATGTGATTACACATCTGCCACTTCTGAGTAAATATGCTGTTTTCTTAAACAAGGCCAGATCAGATCATGAAGAGGACAATCCAGGCTTTCTCTCGCGCTGTATTCTGTCACACACAGGTGGAGTCTCTCTCAAATACACACATGATTATACAAACACAGGTCATGGCCACCCAGGCCTCGTCATTTTTTGCTCATCTGGTCAAAGCGACGCAGCTGTATTTAGGAACCTCAGATGATAAATAGCCTCTTTTCTCCTCTCTTTTCTATCCAAAACTCATCCTAACTCAGCAGCACATCATCGCTCCGGCCCAAAACTGCCTTCCTCCCACCAGCAGCATAAAGAGGGACCTTGGACAGTATGTCCAAACAAAAACCGCTCCCTAAACCTCTCCCTGACACTCTCCTCCTCTCCACGGCCCAGCAACCTGCTGGACAGACGTGACCGGAGGAAATCCACTCATTGTGACCCCCATCGGCTGCGCTCTTCCTCTTCCTCTGTATGTGGACATTTTCCTCCAGAGCCTGACCGAATCAGTGCGGGGTGCTGGACACTGACGGAGGAACTGGGAAAACTCATTCGCTCCGCTTCCTCTTCAACCTTTGTTACGTGGTCAAGTCCAGGAATAGCTAGTGTGAATAACTGATAGAAACACTACAAAACAGCTCACACCATGTGTGTAAATACAAAATGTGTAAAATGTGCCCAGAGCTGTCAAAAGTCTCTTATATCAGGAAAGTGTACCTTTTTATAACATTGGGGGGTTCTAATTTGTCTTCTTATTTTTTTATTTTCTTTCTGAACATTTTGTCTAGTTCCAATACTAAAAATAATTTTCATCGCTGCTTGCAGCTTTAATTATCACTGTTATTATTATTATTTTTTTTTCTTTAAAAAAGTACCATTTATTTATTTATTTATTTATTTTAATCCAACATAAATATAAAAATTACATTTAGGAACCTGACATAATTTTGAAACAATTTAAAAGGGAAATAATAATAATAATAATAATAGTTATTATTATTATTATTATAAACATTAATAGTTTTACTGTACATTTTAAGTGTCATTAAATCTAAATGTGTTTAAAATAGTTTACAAATATAATAATAATACAACAACAACATTATCATTATTATTATTATTATTAACATGATTATTATTATAAAAATTTTAGCAGTAGTTGACATTTTTAGCTTAATTAAAAAAAAGTGAAGCCAATATAAGGATTACATTTAGGAATCTGACACGTTTAAATTAGTTACAAAAATAAAGTAAAACAAACAAACAATAAATAAACTAGATTAAAACACACGCACGCACGCACACACACACACACACACACACACACACACACACACACACACACACACACACACACACACACACACACACACACACATCATCATCATCATCATTCGTCATCATCTTGGAGATTATTTTCTGTAATTGATTCAAACGTTAGTTTAAATGTTCATTAATGTAATTAACTATATCTGAATATGAGTTGTCTGTTATATTTAAACCAGAATTTGATTTAAAGACAAGAAGAAAAAACAAAACAAACAAACAAAAAAAAACAATATTCTCATGCACACTGTTGCCGTCTGGGTGTCTGGACACTTGTTGGATGTGGAGAGTGCTGAATGGTTTTGGAGGAGCGCAGTGATTGGAGAGGGTGGGACTCCAGCAAGTGCGCTTTATCCTTCCTCTCCAAAGACGAGCCAGGTACAAACAGCAGCTGACAGCCAGCCCACCGCCAACAGCCTTCAGCGACTCCAGCAAACCACGGTAAGAGCAAAGTTTGTTTCTGTCCTCAGTCGATGAGCTGCAGCGGAGAGCGCTTGTGTTGTTCAGCGCGAGAGCGCTCTGGGATCCGGAGGAATCGAGAGAGAGGAACCTCAGTGTGACGGGGAACGATCGATCTTCTTATGATGATGAGCTGATTTTGGAATGTTTTGCAACTTTATCGCTTCAAATATTACTTTTAAATCCATCTTTTTTTTTTTTTTTTTTTTTTTTTTTTTACTATCTAAAGAAAAAAACAACTTTTAAGATGTTTTACATTCTGGTTAAAATGTCAATATAATTACGTGAAACTGATATACATAGACTAATGTACTGTATATAGGCTGTACAAACAGAAAAGCAGATGCATTATTATTGTTGTTATTATTATCTAGTAGTTAAATTGTGTTCTTGCTATATGGAATAGTGACGTGCATTCTGCTGAATAAGAGAGTGTTGAGATAACCTCTGGAAGATCCATCTGTGACAGTCACCTCAACCTTTGACTCAGAGGAACATCAGTTGCCACACTCTCTATAAGCACTTCAAGATGTTCTCTCTCTCTCTCTCTCTCTCTCTCTCTCTCTCTCTCTCTCACACACACACACACACACACACACACACACGCTGCTGTTTTAGGTGAATCCTCAGTTGTTGGCCAGCTTGTCCATGTGCTCATCATGAAGTCGCTCCAGAAACAGAATCCTCACAGCTGGGCTCCAGCTCTCTCTCTCTCTCTAATGCCCGCTCTAGTAAACAATGATAAAGGGATGGCAGTAAGAAGACACTGACAGAATGAGAGGGGAGGGTAGAAAAGAGACAGACGCCAGACTCTGGACTAACTTTATTGCTCTGTATTTGATCAGTGTAATATTCTTAGCTTAGTATTTTTACTACTATTTAATAATGATGAATTGGATTGCATTGAGTAAACAAATTAATCATTCCATATATGGCTTTTATTGATTGATTAATTGTATTTTTAAATATTATTGGCTGAAAACCAAACCTTGCTGGCAATTTTTCTCTTGCTGTCTTGTTATCAGTACCACCGAGGAAGCAGTATCAGCTGACCACTATTTTTTATTATGTTCTACTTATTTACATAGAAGTAAACAATGACACAGTCAAAGTCTTTTCTTTTAAAGTCATGCAAATTTAAAAACGTACGATGACTCTTCTTTGATTTATCTGATCACCACCCAGTCCGGTTGATTAAGACACACTTAAGCAACATAGCATTGCAATAGAAGAAGGCTCTGTGGCTTCACCATCGGTTCCCGCCCTTCTGCTGTGTTTGGCTCACCTCATGTCAGCTTTAGCTTTGAGTGGCAGGTTATTTCTAATCCAGGTTGGTGGAGCTTGTCTCTGGGATAAACAGTGTGAGATTGATTGAGGTCCTCACCTCTCGTGTGTGTGTGTGTGTGTCTTGTCTGCAGGCCTCCAGCACAGCAGCTCCAGCTCATAGAATGAGTTACTACTCGGATCCAGTTTCCTTCTGTCAAGCTCTTCAACCACCTGACTGTCTGGGTGTAATGGTAAGACCTCCACCTTCCACTATAAATCACCTCTGTTTGGCCTGAGCTGCCCACTAGCCATGTGTAAGAAACAAGTGAACACACACTCCCGGTTATTACAGCAAACACAACCCCAGAATCTGTTGGCATGACATTCACTTTCACTTTTCTGAGTTCTAAGCTCAGTTAACAGCATATGTGGCGCAATTTTGATTAATACAAACATTTATTTCCACTTGTCCCTTCTTTTGGGACTAAAGACTTATAAAAAGTGTACCTTAAATGCGTTTTGGAAGTTTTTGGAAAAACCTGTATGAGTTTCTTTCTTCAGCAGACAAAAGAAAAACACAAAAGAAACACAAAAGAAAAATATGTTGAAGATTGTTGGTAACCAAACAGTTGTTAATAGCCATTGACCTCCATAGTATTTTTTTTTTTTTCTTCTCAATGGAAGTCAATGGCTACCAGCAACTGTTTGGTTACCCACATTGTTCAGAATGACAGAATTTAAATTTCTGGGTGAACTATGCCTTTAAATAAAATTAAATAATGATGTCCCTTTAAATCTTCAGTCTCAGTTCTATCAAAACATATGCTTTATTTTATGCATTGTTAATGTATAATATTCCAGCTCTGTCACCTCAGGTTTCTTGCATCCAGGTGTTTCATACACATCTGCTATTATCTGAGCAGATGCAAAGGTGAATATCAATGTGATTCCAGTGGCATTAAATGGATGTGAACCCACGGGTGACACCAGATCTGCCCCTGAATGCAGAACGCTGTTTGCACACTCGAGAGCTACAGTTTTTTTTTTTTTTAACCAATTTAAATAAATGCACAATACAAAGGCTGGGGAAGAATTAGTATGGGAATGCTTAAAGGGAAAAACATTTACCTCCTTTTAACCCCCATCCACCCTGTCTAGAGGTCAGAGGGGTTAAGGTAGTTTGTTGGGCGCTTGTAAAAAAGGAACATTTTAACAGTCCTGGCGAGAAGTCAGTCGGGGCACATTGGGATTCTGCACAGGTGAGTGCAGAATCAAAGGTGTCTAATAAAGATTCAGGCATCAGTATGCACAGACAGGGCTGTTAGTGTTTGAGCCGGAAAGGGTCGCATGCTAATCCGCACCGACCCGGCCTCCTCATGCAGGGACTCACCGTTCTGCTAATCTGCTCAGGTGGCCTCGTGGCTTTTGAAATCGAGACGCTTGTCTCCCACTACGGTCAAAGGCTATGCGGAGGGGGCTTCCCTCCTGGTTCATTCATTTGCATGCGCGTAAGAAGAAAAGACATTCTCTGATCTCATCTCTCCTCTGAACATCCCCTCCACCCCTCACTCGCTCACGAAGACGAGTGAACTTAGGAAGACAGGCAGATATTGTCTGTGTCATTAGCACTACAGACTAAAAGAATAAGATTGCCTGGTGTTATTGTTTCTGCTTAAGTATCTGTTGACAGGACAGGCTTATTTTTTCTTAAAGGGTTACGTAAGAGAATTCTATAAAAATCCACTTCTTCATGAAATCCACTTTTCAAATGCATCACATTTGCATTCCTGTTATTTGGGTCGCAAAGTGTAGTGGAAAAAAGCATTACTATACCTCTAGGATTGGGAACTGGGTCCACAAACAATAAAAAATAAAAAAAAAAAAAAAAAAAACATACAGTGCAACCATAATAGTTATCCAACCAAGTGAATCTGAAATGAGCTGGTGAATAAATCATAAAAGAAAAAACTTCAATGCAACCAGTGCAGTCTTACTGTTGAATGAATATATCTCATGAGTTTGTTCTTTTAAGTGAATCAAAAAACTTTGAACAAATGATGCTTACAAATCCATTCCTCGTAGTTCTTAACACGCAGCCGGTCATGAGCCGGTTCTTATTATGGAATCACAAAAAAATAAAAAAATAAAAAAATAAATTAATTAATTAATAAATAAATAAATAAAAACTTACATAAATAACTTTACAATAATAATAATAATAATAATAATAATAATAAAATATATATATAATTCAAGCAGGTACACTCTTATTCCTGAATGAATAAATCTCATTCGCTTGTTCTTTTATGTGAAAAAAAAAAAAAAAACCAACAACAAAAAAAAAAACTTAAAGTGTACATAGTGTAGTGATTCCAGAACAAATGACATGAGTCAGTTCTTCTTAGTGAATCAAAAAACACACGCAGCTCAAACAGAATAGTCAAATTCCCACTCAAATGACTCATGATTCTGTTATTGTTTGTTAATCAAAAAACACACGCAGCTCAAACAGAATAGTCAAATTCCCACTCGAATCTGAATCCTTATGAGGACTCTGATCCAGAATCATTAAATTCTTTACAATCCCCATCATTCCTTTTTGCACGCTAATTTCCCACTCATCATCAGATATCCCAGCTCCCTGTGGGTTCAGTGGTGGCATTGCCCTTTGTACGGGACGGGACCCTCCTGTACCCCATAAATCCTACAGCCGTCCTCCCAACTTCCTCCGTCTCTCCCTGAACCATCATCTATATCTCTCTGTGCTCTCGACTTCTCGTCTCCGCTCCCCATGACTCCAGCGAGGGACGTTCAGACAGCCTAAGCACGATCCACCAATGAGCTCAGCTCTATAAAGCTGCTGATAACCACAGTCTTAACTCAACAGCAGGTTTATCAGATGGGCAGAGGGTCAGGCTGTGGACGCCTCCCTTCATGAAGAACAGAGACAGACAGTAGCTCAGATACAGCGGCTTCTGTCGCCACAGCAAAGTCAGTTCACAACCTGTCTGTTGACACTCAGGGGATATGATAGTGGACATGTGTTCCCTTTCTTTGAGTCTGCAGGGGCACAGTGTTAAATACAGAGCATTTCTTATGTGTGCAGATTTAGGAATAGTTCACGTGAAAATGAACTATTAGACTTATTCTAAGTGAATGTGAACTGGGTCTGTGAAGCTCCAAAATGAACAAAAAAGCACCATGAAATTATGGCAAAAGTAGTGCATATGACTTGTGCACTATAGTGCAAATCCTCTGAAGCCATTTGTTAGTTTTGTGCAAGGAACTGATTGAAATCTTTGTGGTAATTCATGGAAAATCTTGACATAGTCAGGTAATGAAATGTAGCTGTATGAATCACTCTTTGAAGTTTTATTTTAATCGAAATGATTCATTTACAGCTGAGTTCAACTCAGTTAATGATCCAATCACTGCATTTAAAAGCACAAAGTTATTAATGGTTATTTTTCAAATTTTGGACTGTTGGCTTTAGAAGATTCTCAATATAAATAAAAAAAAAATTATGATATTTTGTGATAACTTAAAGGTGCTTTTGTGTCATTTTGAAGCTTTTAACACTAATGGGGCACTTTGTAAACATTAAAACATTTACTGTTCAAATAATACAGCCACAAGACCTTAACCATATGTGTTCACTTTTTTTGTGTAACGTCATATGTAATTTTTAGAGGTTTTTATGTGATTTATGTGATTTTTTTTGTTAATGTAAGGCAGTAAATACTGAAACTGTAATTTAAATAGTTACTTTTAACAACAACAACAAAAAAAAAAAAAAAAAAAAAAAGAATTACATTAATATATCATAAAAAAATATTCCAAAACTATATATATATATTAATATATATATATATATATATATATATATATATATATATATATATATATATATATATATATATATATATATATTTGTTTGTTTGTTTGCTTGAATTTGTTGATTCAGTTCACAACACTGGTTATATTGCTTTTGTGTCATTTTGAAGCATTTAAAACTGCAGTGTCCAATTATTGTGCATGCATTATATATGGTGTGAGATTCAATTAGAAACAATTTTCACTCAGACATTAAATTTCACAAATAATTACAACAAAACGGCAAGTAAAACATTGAATTACATACAAAATCTTGAAGTAGAAAGAGTAAAATAGTTTTGTAAAACATACTTAAATAATCTCTGTTTTGGGTACAGCTTCCCCCTCACATGATTGTAAAGCACTTTGTGTGAACAACAATACACAATAAAAAGCGCTATATAAATGCATCATTCCTTCAAATATTTCACCATATGGAAATTAGAAATGTAGATTTTGGAATTAGGGATTATGTGAAAATTATAATGTTTGTATTGTTAGTAAAATATGTGCTTTTTGTTTGGACAAGGAAAAAAAAAAGAATGTCTGGACTCCCGTTGTCACTTTAACTCTACAGTTACATTATCTTCAAAAAGCACGGGAGCTGCTCTAAATGAACTCCAGCCGTGGCACCTGTGGCAGCCACACGTCAAGTAATAATTTGCACCACAACCAGCCATGCTCAACACTTTAGGCTTGATAAGTCACATCAAAGAAAGCTTGCAGCTTCTTCGAAATGGAAAGAAGCTCTCTTTTTTTGCAGACAGATAACATTTCAAACAGATAATCTAGAGCAGACGCATGCTCGCCCTGCATTAATGCTGATTTATTCACCACAAAGATGCTTTAGATATGCTGATACCAGTTAACCTGTTCCTGTACCCAGCAGTGAACATCACGACATCAATCAAAACCCCATTGAAAATGGGACATGATTTTTGAGTCAAGCGTGCAGCTGGAGATTTCATATCAGGTTTCTAAAACAAGAGTGCGCAACAATCTCCTCCAAACTGAAGCCCGTTACGCTCCGGTCACAAAAACAGCATTGTTTCATCAATCCTAAACATTCTTTTCAAGAAGTTGACCGAGACTGTCAACAAGCCGAGGACAATGCCTATTTACTGTACACACACATCTTCTACACAATTACATGTGATGGCATGTGCGTTTGGCCAAAGGAAGTTGATTTGCCTGTTTCAATGGACCTTTATCTGTCACAAATTGTTTTGTAAGAGGTATTTTCCCTCAGAAGGAGTCTCAGAAGCTGTTCTCTGAAAACATCCCGCAGATGAAGAACTGTTTGTGGATCTGTTGGCCTCTTAGTTCCAGATCGCAGAGAAGGATTTGGGAGATTGAGTGGCTAATGCTTCTGTGTGTTTACCGGATCTTATTTTTGAGGCTATTAAAAGGTCAGAGTTGATCCTGGATCAGTTTTCTTTCTGCAAAACATATTCAACTTATGACCTGATTCCACGATACTGATTGATATTTTAATGGGAACACTGTACCCTATAAAGAATCACCCATTTGTTTGGTTTTGAGCATAGTTCTTAAGTTCTTAAGTTATGAAATTGATATTTTCTCTGAGACAAAAGAGCTTGGCATACTATCAAAACAAACAAAATGTTACAATTTTATTTTATTTTATTTTATTTTATTTTATTTTATTTTATTTTAATAAAAATTATTAAATTAAATTAAATTAAATTAAATTAAATTAAATTAAATTAAATTAAATTAAATTAAAATTAAAAATAATTTAATTTTAAAATTAAAATTAAAATTAAATTAATTAAAATAAAATAAAATAAATAAAATAAAATAAAATAAAATAAAATAAAATAAAATAAAATAAAATAAAATAAAATAATTTTTAAATTAAATAAAATAATAATAATAATTTTTAATGTCTGTGAAAAACTAAAATACAACTATTTTGGTGCTAGACTTTACTAACAGTATAAGAGATCTTCATGAAAATCCAAAACAATAAATGGTGTTATGACCCTGTTAAGGAACCAGTTGACTCAGCAAAGTTCTCTGCTGGTGTCTCACTTTCTTTTTTCTTTCTTTTTTTTTTTTCATCTGACTGTCTGATTTCCCCTTCTCCTGGCCTGACGTCAGAATCCCACCGAGATCAAAAGAATAAAATTGCTTCTCAAGCGCTTTGCTTCAACAGAAACTCGAGCTGCCCCGGGCCGCTCAGGGAATTTCATATGTAAAAATCTTTGCTGTTCACCGATGGTAAGCGGTCATGAATGAAACCACTTGAAAGACAAAAGACCTTTGACACAAAAAGGGTTTAGCTATTTCCATCACTATTCTGCGTTTAAAGTGCATTGTGCATCATCCAGTCATCTCTGTAGCTTTCCCAAGTAACAGCAGCATCCCAGCTTTGGCTTCAGTAGTTTGTTGTGTTTGTTCTGTAGAGGTCGAGTGGCGGGATGGCAGTGACTGTGGTTCCTCATATGCAGCCTCCTGCCGTGTGTCACCCACAAAACCCCGCTCCACCCAGACCCCTGTACGGCCAGCACATCACCCTGCAGGAGGTGCCCAACGGACCAGAGCTCAGCCCCAGCGGTAAGACAGAAGATGCTCTGTGTGTGTGTGTGTGCTGGGACGAGTTTCTTAATGTATATCTTCTGAATTATAATTAAATTATGTTTGAACAATCATCACTGACTAAATACTACAATTAAAATAAAATGACTGTCCTTTTTGGCTGACACCACAAATTCCTTTTACTTTTTTAACCCCTCCCCTTCGTCCTGGTACTTTACGCCCACTTTTCATTGTCCTATCAGTTCCTGATCGCTAAAATCATTCCATCCAACACTTTATCACATTAAAATTTCTGTTTGACTCTGAAATGTCGTATTTGAGAGAGGTAAAACGGGTTGCGAGCAGTTGATTGTAGAGTAAAGAAAAACGCATGACTCAGAATGAGGTCAATACACTCTTGACACAATGTAAAGTTGAGGCCTGTTTGGCCTAAAACAGATCTTTGTGTGTGTGTGTGTGTGACTGTGAGACGTGCATGTGCGCAAACACACACTTCAGATTTGAGGAGGAGGAAACTGCGAGGCATCTGGTAAAAGCATCTCTTTGGGGGTCAATGTCCCTTTCGTCCCCCAGAGAACAATGTTTTCTCTGCCACATTCAGTGCATGTGTGTGTGTGTGTTTATTTGTGTGTGTGACGTTGGATGGAGGAGGTGACTGCATGCTCTGGATTTTTTTGTCCAGGACATTTTTAAAATGTTTATTTAGAATGAGAACATTCCTCCCAGTGTTTGACATCAGCCTCCCTGCTTTTCAAAATGCCAGAAAAAGCGGCGACATGCGCCATCTGTACGTGCATGTGTGTGTGTGTTGGGATGGATCCAGCAGTGGCACCAACTATCGCTTGACACCTCCCCAAACGGGACACAAGGCCACAAGGGTACGAGGGCGCGAGGGCTCAGCAGCGGCCGTCCTTTTCCCAAGCCTCAGGGCCCCTGGGGGATCAGGCCGGGTCAGGTTTGATGGGATTTGCTGATGTTTGTTGCTAGAGCCACTCACTGAAAGCCTCCAGCTTGGCCTGAGCACGTTGCACCATCATAAACAACGTCAACTGGAAAAAAACGACCTCTTGAACTTTTTCCTCGGAGGTGAAGCGCTGTGAACGCTCTGATGTTTGGCGTTTTATTTAATACGATGGACCGTGTGTTTAGAGAGCCTTTGGAGGCTGGCAGAATCCAGAGATCGTTTCTTTAGTAATGGGTGAAGCACGGTTTAGTCAAATCTAAAGCGAACGAGCTCGCCTGTGTGAGACGGTAACCTCAAAACACACTCTTGAACTGTCATCCAAGCCACCACGTGTGCAAAAACCGTTGGACTGCTACAGTTGTTAGTCAGAATGAAACGGGCTGCCCTCCTGTCACCCAGAAGATCTCGTCTGGAGCAGTTAGTGTGACTTTTTACCTTATATTTTAAACTGAAGTCATCAAGCACATGCATGAGAGCAGTTGGAATCAAGCAAATTTTGAAACGTTTCAATTTGTCACATTTGTGGCATACATTTAAATACACGGCATACACGTTTCAGTAGGAATTATATAAAAGTATATTTTAGTTTACCATAAATGCTTGTCAGTACATTTGGTAGTAACTTTAACCAGATTTCAAAGACAACAGAAGTAATTATGAAAGTACATAAAGAAGCTCTCAAGTAAAAAAAATAAAAAATAAAAATCATGCAACTGCATTTAAAATAAATTTAAATTCATTTGGAAATGACATGTCATTTAGTGTCTGGAAACAGTCTCCCAGTTTATTGTAGTTCTTTTTAAAACTGAAAATTAGCAATCAGTTTGTCATTTTAATAGACATTTTGTACACTCTGCCATGCTAAACAGCATTTAAAAGCTGAATTAAATTCAGCCGATATCTGTGATTTGCAATATCACCCATAATTCACCTGAAGTATAGCATTTCTCAACTTTTAAAATTTCTCACTCGCTTTATGCTCCACTGTCAATCCACATAACTAGCTGATTAGCTTCCATAGAGAACGAATGGGAACCGCCCGCTCACGCTCCGCTGTGGTCATGCACACTTATTAATAATTTGGTACATGACTTTATGATGTTAAGCGTTGCCTCAGAGCTGACAGACTCTGTTTTTCCATCCTTTTCACAACAGCAAAATCTTTCGGAAAGATGTGACCAAATTTAGTTCCTGATGTAATTTCCAATGAAAAGACTGACTAAAATTCTACATGATTTGTCTTTCCAGATGTCATTTTTTCCCCTGTCCCTTTTTAATGCTACCCAATCACGTGTGAAGGCTTATGATGTTTAACGAACCAGTGCATTATTGCTTCAAATGAAGGTGGAATATATTCCATGACTATTAGAACAGCAGGCCGGCCTTTGGCTTCCAGGTGTGCCGTGAAACGCACTGCGCGACACACCATAACGCACACAGACACGCGCAGACGCCCACATGTTTTCAGACAGCTTCAGCGGAGC
This sequence comes from Cyprinus carpio, assembly GCF_018340385.1. Lineage (NCBI taxonomy): Eukaryota > Metazoa > Chordata > Actinopteri > Cypriniformes > Cyprinidae > Cyprinus > Cyprinus carpio. Next base: position 2,316,494 of record NC_056614.1, read on the forward strand.
TGTTCTAGTCCTGCATCTGTAGGCTGCAGGCGCAGGTGCAGGCAGTTAAACCAGAGACACGCTGTAAACGGCTTTTGCGTTCGACACATATGGGACCTGTATGCGGAGAGGGAAAGCTTGTGTCAGTTTTCTGCAACGTGTCACACACTGTTGCTCCTCAAGTCCATCAAGAAGTAATTATTTGTCTGTACTATTTCACAGAGAACGTGCACTAGTAGACTAGAGTTTTCTATTTAGTATGCATGCAGTCATAGCTCTAGCTCTCTACAGTCCAGATGTGGATGCTGCTTATCACAAGGTGTTTTTCCAAAGATAAACCATGCAACCATTATGCAATAAGGAGGCATTTTCTACATCAAATTCTAGAGAAGTCTAGAGATTTAACAATGATAAAATGCATTAAACTGAGCAGAGTATGCCAACTATACTCTTATCATCATCAGCCCTTTTGAAAAAGAACAGTTGAATTTTATTGAATCTGCATTTGTAGTGTACTTTGAATTCTAAGTTTTATGTATTTATTTACTTATTTTTTGAACATATGTTTGCAATAAAAGGCCACTTTAAAGGGATACTTTACCCCCAAAATGTAAATTTGAGTAAATGTTAATTTACTCACATTCAGTACATCCAAGATTTGTTTCTTCAGTAGGACAATACAGAACATTTTTAGAACAGTATTTTAGCTGAAACCGTGGTTCTTGATGATTCATAAAATGCAAGTTCACATCTACCGTCACTTTAAGAGTAAAAAAAAAAAAATATCCACTTTATTTTTCAACGTGGAGGTAAGCTGTGAAGGTGCGAGACTTATGATTCATTAGCTACTGTAGGGAAATAACGAGAAGAATATAAAAGTGCAGTAAGCAGTGAAACTGTGTGCACTACAAACCAGTGTGCTTATAATTAAGACAATACATTAAAATAATATTGTAAGAAAACACCGGTTTGTGCTGTTTTGTACAGCTAAAAATCGCTGGAAGCGGATGACACTGGAAACCAGACAGACAACACAAAATTAATATAGTGAGGTCTTATGAAGAGAAACAATCAGTCTGTGCAAGAAATCGAACATTCTTAAAACATGCCAAAGCACATGTGAAGTACTAGATTATAATTTAAAATTGATAATAATATGTTTATTAAAATGCTATTTTACTAATTAATTACGATTATGCTAAGCTAGTATGCTGAGCAGAAATGTAACTAAAAATGCAAAATGTAACTAAAATAATAATAAAAAGAATGAGGAATGTTTAATTTCGCAAACTATAGCTTTGGACTGAATTCTTCTGTTTTATTCAGAAGGGTTTGTTTTATAATAGGGGGACCATACGTCCTATTTTTCCTATATTGCTGGGATTTCTAGATTGTCTAACTTGCCAGGGCTTTGGATTAGTTTTCCTATTGTTGTCATACTCGCTGAGGACAATGACTGAGAAGTAGTTTGAATAATAGCCAGTGTTGGGGGTAACACATTACAAGTAACATGTCATCAGATTACTTTTTTCCCCAAGTAAATAGTAAAGTAGCACATTACTTTTCCAAATAAGTAACAAGAGTTACTTTGTTTTCCCATTTATTTACTAACTCCTCTCCTGTCCCGTGTTTAGAGATTCAGGAATGACGTACAGAGGCACTTCCTTCAGTCTAAGGGCTTATTAATTTCACTTTTTTTTATGAAAGGGCCTTTACAGTTGCCAAAGATATAACTTTCTGGGATCTACAGAGAACAGTCAAATCAATGCAAACACTTTTCTCCACTTCTCTTATTTACAAGACTTCACTGCTCAAATTTCACACATACAGAAAGTCCAAAGGCACAAATGTGCACACATACAAATACACGTTCTCACAGCTCCATCCATTAACATCACACTGTAAACTCCCACATCTCTCTATCTCTCTCTCTCTCTCTCTCACACACACACACACACACACACACACACACACACACACACATATATATATATATATATATATACACACACACACACAGTGACAGCACACACACACAGCTCTGGCACCACTGGCTTACATTTTACGTGATTTGACAACTGGACAGTTGAATTGAGGAGAAACTGCAGAGCTGATACTGAGAAGTGTGTGTGTGTGTGTGTGTGTGTGTGTGTGTGTGTGTGTGTGTGTGTGTGTGTGTGTGTCAATTCTGTATCTTTGTATATAGATGTGTGTGTGTGTATGTGTGTGTCTGTTTTGAGCAGAGTGCTGTCTGATGAGGGGCACGTCCTCGCGGGCCAAGGCCCATTTTTTCTGGGTTAAAATAAACAGATGACTGGCGGGGGTCTGGGGGTTATGGGAATGGAGGAAACAGTGATGCTAATCAGTCCTGCACACACTTCCCCCAACTGTAAAACAAAACAAGAGAGAGAGAGAGCATTTTTAGCTATAAGTGCGCATGGGTGAATGTTTAGGACTACAGCTTCACTTTGCAAGGTCAAGTGTTGAAACAAACTTTAGTTCCCCTCCAGATCATTTTATTTCTTCATTACAGTTTTCGCAAAGCAGATCCATGTTACAGTGTTACAAAATCAAATGTATAGGCAACAATTACACAAACAGAACATTCTGAATTTGCATAATTAAAGGGATAGTTCACCCAAACATGAACATTTTGTCCTATATGTTCCATTTGCAGAACATAAAAGATCTCAAAGGGATAGTTTACCCAAAAATGAAAATCCAGTCATTAATTACTCACCCTCATGTTTTTTGTTACAAATAAGTAATTCGTTCGTTTTTATTGAGAATTAATTTAGATTTTTTTTGTGATATATATAAACACTTGTAGATAATATAATATTAATGACATTAAATGATTCTTAAGTGACTTAAAGAGAGACACTTGAAAATGGATTATGTTTCTCATGTTTTAAAGACGTACCCTTATTTTTTTATGAGCAACAGGAAATAAAGCACAATTTTGTTCAGCATAAATGTTTGTCAGTACATTCAGCTCTAACTTTAGCCATATTTAAAAGACAAAATTTGTAATCATGAAATTACATATAAATACTTATGTGGGTCATAAAACACCCTTAAGTTCAACTAATTGCGTTTAATATTCATTTAAACTATAATGTATTTTCATTTAATTGTAAATGATAAGCAATAAAGTGTTTTTTGCAACGGAGTGTATTCTTTTAAAGTTCATTATTTCTATAAGTACTTTTATTTAAAGTATCCTAAAGTGCAATTTTTTTTTCATCAAGACTTGTGTGAATCTTGCATTTTTATCTGATTCATAAGATTTGAGAGTTCCTCACACCTAAAATTTGTGGCTAAATCACCATCCTAAGTTCTCATTTTGTATTGCACAGAAACATGAAAGTCATTCAGATTTGGAATAATGTGGGTGATTAAAAAAAGACAGGTTACTGAATGCACACGGCCCGTGTATTGTAGCATTCCTGCAGTATATGATGGATTGAATAGACCAGCAGCCTCTGACCTGTCAGATCAATGGACTGAGGAGCGGCAGCGCCGTGGCCTGTTGCATGTGTGTGTGTGTGTGTGTGTGTGTGTGTGTGTGTGTGTGTGTAAAGACAGAACGACTGGGGGCTAAGACACCAAGAGAGGGGAGGAGGAGAATGGGTGAGATGGAGGGATGTAATTTAATTTGCCACACAATGGGGTGAATAGCAGACACGTGGTGGAGCTAATGGAGGAGAGAGATGTGCTTTTTAGCACTGCTAATTGATAAGAAAGAGCTTTGTTCAAGCATTCCCCCTCCCTGCCTGTTCGGGACACCATCGGTAACCCCCCATCTGCTGTCCAGGGTCCTCATTAATTCACCAAACACACACACACACACACACACACAAAGCAATACACAAAGACAAGTGTGTCTGCTACATTTTTATGGGTGTGTGCTGATGTGTGAATGTTACATTGTTTCATGATCAGTCTCACTGTGAGAAAGTCAGTGATAATCCCTCAGTTTAACCTTATTTTATTTTGCTGAATTGTGTTAGCTGGTACTTTGTTTTACTGCTGTTCATTAGGGATATATTGATGTGTTGATGTCATATTGGTTATCAGTTATTATAAGATCATATATATATATATATATATATATATATATATATATATATATATATATATATATATATATATATATATATCGTTACATGATATTGGATATTTAATATCAATATCACATTTTCCATGTTAAATGCCATCTTTAACCAATCTAAAATAAATATTAGACTTTTCTTACTATATATTATCATGTAATTTTAAATTGATTTAGTTTTTTATATGTTTAATATTTATCACTTTTATTCATCATAATTTATTTCATTTTATCATAATTTAGAATAGTACAGAATTTAAATATTAAAAATGTCAGTATTTGCAATGAATTATTTTGATACGGTAAAAAAAAAACTGATACATTTTAAATATAAATAAATAATATCATATATATATATATATATTTTTTAAGTTTAAGTATTTTGATTGATTTTAATATATATATATATATATATAACACACAGTATATATATATATATAAGCATTATTAAATTACATTAAAAAAAAATTTTCTTTTTAATTTTACACTACACAAACAAGACTGTGACCAATATGAATTACTCATATGATATAATATTTTTGGCCAGTCCCAGTATAAATGCTGTTTGATGTCCATCATAAACTCATCTTGTTAGCACCCGTGGCTTGATTCTTGATGGTAGCCGTTATACAGATGTTGCTCTGCTCAGCTCTTCCCCGGCCTGATCTGATACCTCATAACCACCGAAACCATGACAACAGCACAGTGGCGACGATCAGAGAAGCGGCGTCTGCGCCGGGGTCTTCCTCCAGCGTCTGACTGCAACATAATGAACTCCTTAACACAGCCTGATTCCCCTCCTCAGGGTAAATTCCCATACAACTATGAACAGTTCTGAGGCAAAGCACATGCTTCCAGTAAGTGTGACGGGCCAGAGAGCGAGAGACGGGTTTTTCCTTCACTGTATCCTGGAGACTGCTTGTTTTGGGGAGTCAACAACTTCTGATGTTGCTTGCGATCCAAGTTGGATGAATGAATTTCGATTTTATGAATCAAGACCAAGACTCCCAAGTGTTCATGCAGAATTTCGTATAATTCCAGAAGCCTTGGCTACCTAGAGGAGGTTTCTGAGAAATCCCGTTACCCTACAGTTAGCTGGTATTTGGTTACTTATACCAGACTTCGCCGGTTTGTACACAACAATTTTCCATCCTATATTACAGCGATCAACAAGACAGAAGAAGCAATGGAAAATTAATCCACGACGAAAATACACTGGTCATAATTCAACCGAAACCTTCATGGATCTAGTTTAAAAAAAAGGATACATAAAGTTAGGATAATTAAGATTTTTAAATGACCCTTCTGCTCACCAAGGCTGCATTTATTTGATTAAAAATGCAGTAAAATCAGTAACATTGTGAACTATTATTATAATTACAAATAGCTGTTTTCTGTGTGAATATATGTTAAAATGTACTTTATTTCTGTGATCAAAGCTGTATTTTCAGCATCATTACTCCAGTCTTCAGTGTCACATGATCTTCAGAAATCATTCTAATATGCTGATTTGCTGCTCAAGAAACATTTCTGATTATTAGCAGTGTTGAAAACAGTTGTGCTGCTGCGTATTTTGAGGAAATCTTAATACACTGCCATTCAAAAGTTTGGTGCAAAAATATAAATGAATACTTTTATTCAGCAAGGATGCATTAAATTGATCAAAAGTGACAGACATTCATAATGTTACGAAACATTCATATTTCACATAAATCATGTTCTTTGAACTCTCTATTAACAATTCCATGAAAAAAAAAAAAAGTATTGTTTCCTCAAAAATCAGCATATTAGACTGATTTCTGAAGGATCATGTGAAGACTGGAATAATGATGCTGAAAATGCCACAGGTCACAGGAATAAATTACATTTTAACATGTATTCACATAGATTTTTTTCAACATTTTAATAATATTTCTTTTTTTGATTGTTGATTTGTTTAAAAAACTTTATATGTATATATATATATATATATATATATATATATTTGAAAACAGAGCCAGGCCATCCAATCACACATGATACAACGGAGTGAAAACACATTATGAAACTGGCAAGAAAGCAACAAAGCCGTGACAGTCTGCAGGCCGGACGTAGACGTCCTCTCTTAAAAGGAGAAAAAGGGCCACTCAGCAACCTCTGGCTCTGATATTAGTCAGCAACCCCATTAGTCTTAATGGCCGCCTCTGGGCGCAAGGGAGCCTGGTTTGTCCTTTTAAAAGTACATACAAGGAGCTCATTAAGACTTAAAACAAAGCGGAGCAGTGAGAGGGGGTCGAGTGAGCGACTGACTGACAGAAGGGGGAGAGGTGCGAGATCTCCTCCTTCCATTAAGATCCCTTCCCCCTTCAAGCTCTCATTGACGGGTTCTTGTGACCACAGAAGCCCCATAAAAGCTCAGCCATTTCCATAATCGCTCATATCTGTCGGATGAAACACTATCCAGACAGCTTAATGGACACTCTGAAGAATCCCTGTTAAAAAATCCATAGCTAATCAATAACTCTGGCTCCCCGGCCTCTCAGCACCGCTCGCAGATGTGCAGCGCCGTACTCGCAGCCTAGTATTGACCCGGATAATAGGGTTATTCTGAACACAGAGACCTGTGCTGGTCACATTTCTTGCCTCAGCTTTCCATCGCCGGAGCTCTTTGTGGAAAGTCCGGGAGGTCAGAATTAGTTTTACGGAAACGCATGAATCTGCCGTGACGTAGCTAAGTGTTCTAGGCAGCCGTTCCCACAGTTGTCAAAACCGTTGGGCTCCACTTAGGAAACGAGCTGATCAGCACATGAAAATTGCTGTGGCAATCTGTTACCATGGCAACTAATTAAGTCAACGCAGTCACAGGCCCTCATCCCTCCGCCTCCATTCACCTCCTTTTAGACGTGAGTCAATCTTTGCTCAAATCCATGAGCAGGGTGATTCGATTTATGAAACTGAATTTGAGCTGTTCACAACATGAGTCGAAACAACCAGATATACGTTCGCTGACGTTTGAGCTTTTTTAATGCAAATATAGTGGAAGATGTTTTTAAATGCTAATTATAATTGAGCGGCAAATCAGCATATTAAAATGATTTCTGAAGAATCATGTGACAGTGAAGACTGGAGTAATGATGCTGAAAATCCAGGACTCATCACAAGAAATAAATCACATTTTAATATTTAGGCCTATTCACATAGAATATAGCTACTATGAACTGTAATAATATTGAACAAAATTATGGTATTTTTAATCAATAAATGCAACCTTGGTGAGAAGAGACTTCTTTTGAAAACTTTAAAAAAATCTTAATTATTCCAAACTTTTGAGCAGTATGTGTATTAGATTCAAAAACAGAGCCATGGCATCCAATCAGACGTGATACAAAAAAGTTGGGTGATAAAAAAAAATAAAATTAGCACAATAATAATTGATTATAAATGGGAAGTAAACCAGCGTATCCGGATGATTTCTGAAGGATCATGTGACACTGAAAACTGGAGTAATGATGCTGAAAATTCAGCTTTGATCAAAGCAATAAATGACATTTTAAGTTGAAAACCATTTTTTTTTCTTAGTGTGAAGAACATTTGAACAATCAGAAGAACCTTTTTCCACTTTCAAGAACATTTTGTCGAATCAAAAGGTTCCGTGGATGTCAAAGCTTCTTTACGGAACCATCGATGCTGATTACGAACCTTAGTTTCATTTCTTGTTTACTTCGAACTGCGTCCTCTAGGGGTCGCTATGGGGAACACCTCGTCGTGACCCGTGTCTGAAGCATACAAATGAAAAAAAAACACCAACGAGTTGGCCGGCGACAGCCTCTGACGTCACTACCGGTGCGACTATAAAACAGGCACCGGGAAACACGTCATTCATCTTCTTCGTCTTCACTGACTGTTTTGTTTGAAGCGTGCATCTGAAAGAACCGGTAAGAGCGCTCTTTCTCTGTCTATCATGGCGACTACTAGCAAGCGTTTAGACAATGTATGCATCCGTGTCGGCGTTATTTGACACCTGATGACACACACGATCTTTACGTGATTTGTTTGGGTAAAGAGCACGCACGCGATGTCTTTGAGGAGGCAATCTGCGTGCATTGCGAGCATTTTTTCAAGAAAAAAGCTCCGCTCTCGTTCGTCTCTCTTTCCGAAAAAAAAGGCAGCCATCTGCTTCCCGCGGTTCAGGACCCTCCGTTGCTGAGGCACGTAGGAGAATGAGCTCGTTAGAATTTCAGGTGGATCTGTCTGAATGGTTTAAAGAGGGACTTTCCCTTTCGCGCTCAAAATGGCGGCGGACGAGAGAGAGCCTCGGGAGGATGATGTTATATCTTTAATACTTTCTGATACTGAGGTTAGTGCTCTGCTGGGTTTTTACCCAGGAAAAGCAGGGGATATTTGAGGATGGTGAAGAAGCTGAGGCTGAGCCTTCTCAATTCTCCTGCCCTGCGTATGTAGAGCTGTTGGAGTTTATGGATCGCACCTCGATGAGCGTTATCTTTCCGACCATAGCCCTCCAGCTCAGGTGAGCCTTCCATTTCTGCCTGATCTCCATACAGAGATCGAAAGGAAATGAAAGAGGCCGTTTTCTTCTCGCATCCATCGGTTTCAGCATAAGAGTTTTGCCGACATCGAGGCGATGCGCGAAAACGGCTATGAGAGGATGCCCCCTGCAGAAAGAGCTTTCATTCTGCGGGGGAGATATCCTCTCTTAATCTCCCTCCTTGCTATCTAAGCCCCTTCAAGCAATGCATCTGGCTTAAATGGCAAGGCATACGCAGCAGCAGGTCAGGCTGTGGCTTTATTACAAAATAAATGCTTCAAGCATATCAGACTGATCTGCTGAAAGACCTGGATAGAGGCAAAGGCCTTTTTCCTGATCAGGTAGCCGAGCTGCGCCGCACCACAGGCCTCTCTCCGGGCTACCAAGCAGGCCGCCTCTGCCAAGCGCAGGACTATGGCGGCCAGGGTGGTGGCGGAGAGACATCTGTGGATGAACCTGGCAGACATCGGGAAGAAAGAAAAGGCTTTCTTCTCGATGCTCAGGTTTCGCCTTCTGAACTTTTCGGTATTTCCGTATTGAGGCGGTGATCGAGAAGTTCGGGGAGACGAAGGCGCACTCCGCTGCTTTCAGATCCTTCGTTCCACGAAGGTCCAGGTCTGAGCCCGAACAACATAGGGGTCCTGGCCTGTCTCGATCTGAGGATCAAAGACGGGCACAGAAGGCTAGTGTCGCGACTCACGCTCCTCCCCCACCTGCGGGCAGGGTTAAGAGGAATTGTGGGTCACAAGGGGGTAAGCAGAACCTAAGGGACGTGATTCCAGACGAGGCAGCGTTCTCGTCTGAGTCAGAGTGATACTGAGGTATCTACTCGTTCCCTTTAGGGATTTTTAACTTCTGCTTTTATCCTCCCCTTCCTAATTCCCCTGTAACCACCAGCTCTCCACCTGATCGAGGTTAGGTGGAAACCTCTAACACATAATAACCCTTTCTGTATATACTTATGTGTAAATTGCTGGTGGTTATGTGTCTACTAATAAACTCTGTGAGTTTCCTTTCCAGTGCTCAGTTACAGTGTTTACTGAACACTCGTCAGCACCAGCCATCCGGCTTCATGTTCCGGTATTAGGCGGCTGAGATCACAGGTTTCTGCGGGGAGCCTCCTTGATCATCAGGCCTGGCACAGCACTGCAGGGAATTTCATGGATGTCCGGCCAGGTCACCCTGAGGGGTCTCCTGGCCGCTTAGGTGCTGTCGCATCCATCGGGAAGTGAAGGTGGCAGTTACAGAAGTGCTTCTTGTATATGCTGCCTCAGGTGATGCTCCCCTCGCTAGAGGTTTATAAAATTTGAGCTTGCCTCTCCCGTGCGGGTTCAGCGCCTCTGCGATGCTTAGGAACCTTTAGGTACACACGCTAAGCTCTGTGTACTTTCTGAAAGCCACATGGTGGTCAGTGTGCACGTGAGACACTTTGCGCACTTTCTAAAAATCCACGTATTGGTAAGTGTGCACGCAAGACTCTGCGCACTTTCTGAAATCCTGTATGGTAAAGGGTTACGCGCTCCGCCTCGTTCCCTTTCTTGAGATGATTAGACCTTGGTTCCTTGGGCTCCATTCAGCCAGTGTGTATTTGTTTATACACCTCAAGCATCGCTTCCCTCAACATGAAGGGCTATTCGGGCGATTCTCGTGGTAGTTTAGCAGCGCTCCCCTTTTCCAAGAAGGGTCGCCTATGAGCGTGCTTCTCTGTATTCAGGAGTTCTCCTCTCATATGAGACTGAGTTCACTGTTTTTTTCCCAGAGCGCTCCAGCATTATACAGATCGAGTTGATGACTCTCAAACATACTTTTTTGAGATGCACCATTCCATCTATGAGCTGCTCTATCAGAGTGCCACGAGAGTCCTTCCTTAGAACAGTATTTGAAAATCCATGATATGGTAAGTGTGCACGTGAAGTCTTTGCACACTTTCTGAAATCCACACGGTGGTAAGTTTCGCACGCTAGTACTCTGCGTTCTTTCTAAAATCCTATATGGTGAGGGCTTCGCGCGGTTGCTTCGTGCCCTTTCTTGAGCTGGTAAAAGCCCCGTTCATCTTGGGCGCCACTCCACCCATGTATCCTCGGATACCTATCTAAACAGGGTGTTGCTACTGGAGATCTGTTGAGACAGCTCCTTCAGCAAGCTTTTGCGGAAGCAAGCTGTAGCCCTGTGTGACAGGCTAGACTTAGTATAAAATGCTAGGTTCCTAGCTGTATCCCTTTAAAGGAATCTTTCCTGATTCCAAGCCTTTAGCTCTACCACCGGGCCGAGGCCCTAACAATTAAGTTGGGTATGTAGCTTAGGCCTTTGGCCGTAAGGGGTATTGTCACAGACAGCCGTCTAAACGTCCCGGGGGCAACTCCCATTGAAATGGTAGAGTTGGTACTTAGTGTTCGCCATGATTCTGGCCTGCACTCCCCTCAGCATAGTGGCGTGGGTATACTGTTCCCCATAGTGACCCCTAGAGGACGCAGTTCGAAGTTCCCTTGAAAGGGAACGTCTCAGGTTACGAATGTAACCATGGTTCCCTGAGTAGGGAACGAGACACTGCGTCCTCTAGCTCCCTGCCATGCTTCGGACGCAAGCTTCAGACGAAGAAGAAGTGAATGACGTGTTTCCCGGTGCCTTTTTTATAGTCGCACCGGTAGTGACGTCAGAGGCTGTCGCCGGCCAACTCGTTGGTGTTTTTTTCATTTGTATGCTTCAGACACGGGTCACGACGAGGTGTTCCCCATAGCGACCCCTAGAGGACGCAGTGTCTCGTTCCCTACTCAGGGAACCATGGTTACATTCGTAACCTGAGACGTTTTTATTCTGATTAGGGACCTTTAGAGGACGCAGTGTCTCGTTCCCTACTCAGGTAGAAAATAATAAAAATAAAAATCCTCAATTAGATGTGATGCAATAGCATGAAAAATAGTAGAAAATAATAAAAATAAAAATCCTCAATTAGATGTGATGCAATAGCATGAAAAATAGCAAATAAAGTGGATTATTATTATTATTATTTATGCGTTTGTGCAAATTTGAGCGCTGTTTTAATGCAAATAAAGTGGAAATAAAAATCCTCAATTATTTTTGATTGGATGTGTTTGAAAGTTGGTTATGATTTGGATTATTATTGTTGTTTTTGGCGAGAGGATCCTCTGTAAAATCCTAAATTGGGTTTTTACTGATCTAGTCAAGGTGCATGGGCAGGAAATACGCTGAGGTGTTTATGAGGGCTGGGTCGAAGTTATGAGAGCACTCGTTACTTTCAGATCATTTGCAGACTATTAGCCAGACGAGAGATGTGTCTGTGCCCTGTTTTGTTGCTCGTGTGATTCCACCGCTCCGGTGAGAGTTCAACTGAGCATAGCATCAGCCATTCACGATGACGAATGGGATACTAAAACAAGAGCCAGCACGGATTACACTGTTTATCTGTGTTTTTAAATAGACTGAATAGTTTTCTTGCCCTTGGCAGCTTTTCCTTGAGAGAGTGAGGTGTGTAGCATTCATCATTTGGAGGTCAGCATGTATCGGCTTTTGAAATCGCCAAAGAACAGCACATGCGAGCACATGGGTGTTTGGGAGCTATTATGGTGATATGACACTTTCAGCAGTAGATTGCATCAGTGCAGTTAAGCAACATTTTTACTCATGTGTTTTCTGGGTCTAAAGAAATTGCTCAAGACTATTCGCACAGATAATGGACAAGAAGTGTTCTTTGTGAAACTGCTCTCTTTGTCAACATTAGCTTCTCTGTGTTGAATAAACCCCTAACAGTAAGTGAAATTAACAAATGGGAAGTTCCCATAACTATTCAAGTGGCGAGTGTGCCCAAGAAATGACCAAACTCTTTCCAGGTCAGACGTAATTACAGCTTCGCGATCCCTGGGGACCGTACACTAAAATGCAGCGCTCCATCTCATTGGTGGAGTGCAAACTTTCACTGATCACTTCAGTGCAAAAAGAAGGGGTGGGGATGCAAAAGCCACATTTGAAAAGTGTTTACACTGATTTTTCTGTATTTACATAAGACTCACAATCGTGGGAAACCCTGTACCGAAGTCTTGTGCACAGCCAGTAGAGAACAAAAAGGTGTGTGCCGATTGGAATGACTGGTAAATTTTCATCTGGCTCTTAAAGATGCAGTGGGAGGAAAAGGAATTCATAATTTTCTACATTCTGACAAACAATAAAACGGTACTGGGGAGTCTGTTCCAAAGTGCCATGATGTGTTGCAATGCACCTTCAGTTTCTATGATCTACTGCTTTTGTTACAGCTTTTATTATCACTATCTTCACAAATAAATAATAATAATAATAATAAAATATATATTAAAAAATAAATAAAAGTAAATAAGTAAATCAATAAATAATCACCTTTTTTTTTTTCATTAAACATTATTTTAATAAGCAAAATCATTAAGTATCTCTCCAACAGAGGAAGCATTTATAAAAGCTATCTGTTTAGCCTAAGTAAATAAATAAACACTTTTTATTTTAAAATGTATTTTACTTAGCACAATCATTAAGTGGAATCTTACCGATAGAGGAAATACATACATATATAAAAGCTATCTGTTTTATAATATATATATATATACTTACCGATAGAGGAAATACATACATATATAAAATATATATATATACATACATACATACATACATACATACATACACATATATATATATATATATATATATATATATATATATATATATATATATATATATATAATATAATAATATATATAATATAATAATTATAAGTAGTTTTTATACCAATGGATTTCTGCTAAAAAAGAAGAAGATGATGAAGAAGAAAAGAAAATACATAGTTTATCGTCGATTTTATTGTAGCTGAACTCTTGGCACTGAGCTCACAGCTGGTTTGGTGGACGATTTGAAATGACGTGCAGCTTCAACGCGTCCAGAGCTCTGGCGGCGCGTGCGTCGCGTCATCGGCCGCGTCTAGAGAGACAGCAGAGTGGAGTGTAATTGAATTGAATCAGCGTGTAACGCCGCCCCTTTACGCGGATCAGCCTCTTCCGTGCCGCACACAGAACCGCCCTGGACCGGGGTAACTAACAGAGGGAGGCAATGAAAGAGTGATTGAGATAGAACGGAGAAAGAGAGAGAGAGGGAGGGAAAGAGACGCTCCAATACTACAGAGATCGGATCTTGTTAAGGGAAAACCTGTGTCATTTCTAAGAAACTCCAGGCACACAGACGGACTTTGGAGGACACATTTGGGACTAAAAACATCCAAACTGACTTTGTGCATTGAATGCGTGACAATGACGGCAGCTGTCGATATTAAGCCGTTAACTATAATAAAATCTGAAAAAGTAGACGGTAAGTGCTCTTATCGGTTTCCTATCCTTATTGTTTTGATTTTAGATGATTGCAAAACGCGTCTTCGTCACTTGTCCAGTCAGTTATGAGTAACTTTTATGCATATACTGAGGTAACGTCTATGCATTGAAATCGAGATAATGTAACATACAGTCATGATTTGATGTCAGAAATTTTTCGAAACTCGTTGCAACATCAAATGTTTTTGATCAGCGAGTGATAGACAGGTATAACAGCCTGCACGCGGCGCTCCAGATGTGCCAGCCGTTGATTCATTTGAAGCCTAGACAAAAAGTCTTTATTATGTAGCCTAATGTATTCATTTTAACCTATTGGTTTTTACACCGCCAAGTGAGCACACGCAGTTTACTCCTAGTCTAATTTCAGCCAAGTTAGTGGAAATGTTTTATATGTGGTCACAAATGTAACCAGTGAGGGAAAACTGCTTAGTTGTTCAGTAAGACCCAACAGAAAGTTGCATACAATAGACTATAAGACAATGTAGTATTATCAGGCAGCCGTGGGAAAAGGATATCAATTAATACACTAATACATATGTTTTACTTTGTTACATTAACCCCCCTCCCCTTCATTTTTTTTTATGTTAATCAGCCAGATACATATTGAGATTGATAATCTTTTTTTTTTTTTTCTCCCAATGGCCACAGATATGACCACAGACATGTTTGCATGAATTCTGATCATGAGACAGCACTAATACATTATATGAATCAGATTTGTTAAACAGTATATGTATTATGACATATGTTTTACATGCCTTCTTTAATGGAGCATTCGGATTGGAATTAAACAGCTCTGGTCATGTGAAAATGTTCTTATGAAATTTAGTCATTCTTCACTTTAATTTATAGTGGACAACTCTGTAAATGTATGCCACACATGTTTCTGGCAGGATTAAATGGGTTACATACTGTGATGTTGCATTAGTATACAGACCATATTGTTGTCTTTTCAATCATTTGAACAGCTATACTGATATTATGTGCAAAACTGGATTTTTTTTTTTTTTTCTACAGTACAAGAATGAGAGCAATGTAATCATTAAGCAAATACTGTACACAAAGAGTCTGACACCAGACTGATGTTGACTGCCACACATGGCCTCTCATGACATGACACACTTTACCACTTTTCGTAGTCATGGTTCATTTCATGCATGACCAGCAGGCTTGAATTTTAACTACAAGAGTGATTATTTTCGTGTCAAGCTGACTTTCAGAACATTGCGTCATCTAATGTGCTTGTGCATTTAGTGTAAGATCATTATTTGGTCATTGGCTGAGCCCTGGGCTTTATTTCCTTTTATGCAGATATTATAGGCCTCCTTGTTACTGCATGATTAAAGTTTTATCTTTCTTTCTTTCTTTCTTTCTTTCTTTCTTTGTGTTTTGATGTGAGTGTGCTTGTGCAATCTCACGCATGCATGTCATGGCAGGGAATTTCCCTTTTGGCTAAAGAGTGGTCAATGTCAACTGAATGAAATTTGTCATGATGCTGCTTCACTGTCCATTCATACCACATCCATTAACCCCCACCGCTGACCCAGCCCGGCTCAGGAGGGGCCGCATGCCTGACCAGGGTGAAGGGAGGGAGAGAGGGAGGAAAGATGCCATGCTAGTTAAGCAGTCAGCAGTCTCATACTCCCCCTCTGTACTCCTGAGGACTGGAATAAAGTGACGAGCATGCAAGTGGGATGTTAGCACATACCTCGGCCCGGTGGACTCTTTAAGAATATGACCCTCTTCTTTGGCCCGGAAGGGCAGGGTGAGTTCAGTGGACGCTAGCTTCCCTATGATAAAATGCTGACTGGCTTCGACCACAGCTGGTGGTTTAACACGCAGAATTCTGACTCCCAACCTCTCAAACACACACGCATCACCAGCTATTAATACATCATGGAAAAAGGCATTCACCTTTGCAAGCATGTCAGAACGAAAGCTAAAACATAATGACTCCAGTGTGATGTGCAAGATGTGATATGAATCATTACCACGCTTGCATATTCTCGCATGCACAAGGGCCTGCTCTCTTTTCACACACAGTCGCAGAGTTTACATTTACAAATGCATTGGCACATGACCACGCGTAGACACTCTCCAACACACATGCACAAGCGTTCTCCTCGCATGGAAAAACAGTTGTGTGCTGTTAAAAAAAGTGCTGATACTTGCAGCGGGGGTTGCCAAAATATCGTGCTATCTTGCAAAACAATTTCTCAAGACGAGCTCCCTTGAGTTCACTCAACCGTGAATGTTCAGGCCAGTGTGAACGGAGTGCACTGGCAAAGACTGTACAATCCATGTAAGACATGTTTTCTGCTGGTCCGCTACTTTAGTCTTCTGGAAGAATGGATATGTGCACCTTGTGGGTCCCATGTACAGCACAAAGTGCTTGTAGGAGTGTAAAGCTCTGGCAGACTGGCACAAATGATAGTTTCTAGCATGCACGCCTCGTTAATGTGTAGAGGCCATAGACATTAAGCACCTGATCCCAGTTTGTATTGGGTCTTAAATCAAGACAAGCGAGCTGTGTCTTGAAGACAACAGCTAGTGCAAAAACAAGCCCGCCTTCCCCCGCCCCCATTTGCTTTTTGACTCTGTTTATACAAAAGTGATGAATGGTTGAATTCAATCAAGAGTCACACAAAAGTTGTTTAGAGTTCAGTCAAGATTATCTGATTTACCCCGGAGACATGTAGTGCATGAAGAGACAATAGGACCTACACAAGAACAGGACAGCCTCGATAAACACACTTACATTCATTAATGGAATTGCTAAAATAAGATTGCGTATGGAGTTAGCACAAAAAAAAACATCTCCAAGAACACGCAGATAGTCCGGAAGCAAAAGTGTTTATGTGGAAAAGCTTGGCTGCACGACCTGCTAAGGAGCCCACAAGTCATTTACAAGTTGACTTATCAAAGATAAACCCATGTAACATCTGCTACCAAAATGGCTAATGCTGCTTCTACCCAGACAGTTTTGCTGTGCCAGAAGTCTTCAGCATCTTCTGAGAGCTTTGCTTTGAAAGGGGCGTAGTCAAAATGCTTGACAACGGGGTCACTCCTTTCATCTTTGCCCAAAGACTACTTAGCACAGTGAAATGAGTCAGCAACAACATGAAAGACAGCCAGGGGTCACCTCCCACTCCTTTCGGCCTAGAGAAATAACCCTTGATGAGGGTATCTGGTCTTCCCTTTCTCCTTCTTTCTCACTCTGTGTCCATCTCAGGGTTCAGTGAGTGACAGGAATGTCTGAGGATTGGGTGGGCTGCCCATTGCCCACATTTATCTGATTAAGACACTGCACTCTCTTTCATCCCGATCCCCTGCTTGGCCCCACTCGTACCCCCTTGCTTTAGATACCGTACACTGAGCACTAGTGCAGAAGTATACAAGTGTGAAGATATGATAATTCAAGCAGGCAGTCTTCTTTAAGGTTGCATCTAAAAAAAAAATGGCCTGGATTCCAGAGTTGCATAACAGATAGGTTTCTGTAATGTCAGACTCTTCACACTTTCACCAGGCCTAAGCATATCTTGCTTACCTGACAGCTGTGCAAATACAGACCCTGGCAATCAAGGTTAGTCTGATGTGGGTCTCTGAGGTTTTATAGTTTGCTGAACAGTGTACGAGTCACTTCAAAAATAATTTACAAATGTGAGGCATAGGGTTTAGAAGTGATTGGATTCATATTTGACACTCAAAATTGATTCACCAGACTCAAGCCTTAAGGCCACGATGAAACACAATTATATCAGTGGGTCTTGCTACTGTTGTGAAATGACTCCCCCTTCACAGAATGTCCACTGGCTACATGACTCCCCTGTCAAAAATTCTTTCTGGTGAACACACGTTTTTATTGTTCCCTTTAAAGTGTAGTCATCAAAGGATGAAGGGAGGTCCTAGCCTTTATTCCATCGAGTTATTGGCACAAACTAATGGCACAAACAAACGTTTTCCAAATCGTTACATGCGTCAGAATGACTGAACCATACGTCAGCACCGTTTTCACTGTAGCATACTTGTGAAAGCCGTTCTGACCCACTCACTGTGTTGCAGTTTGAAGCCTACCCAATAGTTATCTCTGGCCCTGCTTCTCTGAACTTCAAAAGACCAAAACAAAAGCAAAAGACACAGCATGTCCCAGAGCAGGGAAGAAATAACAACCACGGTGTATTTTTTCCAGCATTTTACAACACCCATTTTCTCCCCTGTGTTCCATGTCTCTCTTTTTTTCCCTGCGTTTGTCTCTCTAACCGTCTGCGGGCCATATGGGCTCTTGCCTGGTCTCCCTGGCCCCTGATGTGGCGTCTTCCTAGTGCTGTCTTCTCATCCCTGCAGCGTGCTACAAGCTAATTACTGAGTCACAGCCCCTGCCGTGCTGACTCCAGCACCCACCCCTCCTCCCAAAGACATTAGTCCTACCCAGTCCCTCCAAGGCGTTCTGGTGGGCTCTAGACCGCCTCCTGGGTGGTGGGAGGCCCTTGAGGTGAGTAAGCCAGCCGGACCGGTGCCTGTCTTTCCATGCCACTCTTGTTTTTCCACTGTGGCTGTTTTGCAGATGTCTACCGAGTACAAAAGAAAGACACGGAGAGGGTGGCGTCAGATCTGCTTTTGAGATCAGAGCGGCATACCGACTGGTTCTGGCTACACGTCTCACAACTCAGGGAGGTAGAGGAAGACCTGTTCCCAGATTCCATTCTCCCATCGGTGTATGCGCTTTCACCAAGTCACCTGTTTTAGGGCTCAGTAGTCGGAGCTGGTTTTGTAATTATCCTACTTTTGTCTCACCTCTTTGAACACAGTTCCTACCTTAGAGGCACATTGATGGAACACTCCTGGCTACCACTCCGGTTACATGTGAGATCTCAAGCTTTCTCTGAGGTCCAGGTGTTTGGCTGTAGCTAGCTTTACCGTCTCTCTCAGTTTGTGAGTGCTACTTGATGTACAGCTGAATAGAAGGCACATGATCCTTGGCAGTCACAAGAGCCGCCACAGCTGGGACTCTTTCTCGTTCAACCTTCTCCCCACTATCTACATATTTCTGACAGAGAGGCTCTGCTCGGGCGATTTAGGGATGAGAGCAGTTAAAGGCATTCTGTGTAGGTGTCTGGATCGGATCCAAGAGGCGGTCGTAATGAGGGCTAGTCTTTGACATTGTTCACTTTCACCAGTTGAGCATGGTGGTATTTGACAACTCGCCCCTTTCTCATAAAACCATGGTTAGTCTGACTTTTTTTTAGCTTGTGTTAGTGTTTAAATGGAACATGTTTAAAGCATTTTAAACTATTCCTTACACAGTTGAGAACTGCAGAGACTTAATTTGGCATGGCTTCTGCTTTCTGTCATTTGATGTTGACATTTGTCACCATAGAGGATTTTACTGAAATGATGTATCACTTTAGTCACTTTGATGATGCGTTAGCACTCCGTTGTGCTCTGCGGTTTGATGTGGATTTCAGAACAGTTGCATCTTCTTTTCCAGCCATCCATTCATCTATTTTGGGCTCGTGAACACTTTTCATTGCTACAGCTGTGGTACTTTTCTCTGCATACAATTAATTGTGTAATTGGTCCATTTAGAACTGAACTCAAAGGCACACTGGTTTTTAGGTCACAAATACAGAACAAACTCACACAAAAATCCCGTCCACATTAGCGATTGTAAAACAAGGCAGGAATGTGTGGCACGATACATAAAAACAATGCGGTCTGTGGGGAATTCATTGACCGAGAATGCATCTGTTGGCCATCGGCTGGTTCCACAATAGCAGAAACCATTAGCCATTAGCTTGCTAATTGCATGCAGAACTTTCCTTCCTTCATTTCCCTGATACTGAAAGCTGCTTGCTCATAAACGTAGCTCAGGCATGACTGACTACTCATGTATGAATTCGCTTTGATCAGAAATGCTTTTGGACGTATTTATATCCAGTGCTGGAAAGATGTCTTTTTTCCCCCCCCTATTAAAGTGCTGCAATTTCAGGTACACTAACAGGAGGTTATTGGAGGTTTCTAGGAAGAATGTTGCTGAAAGAGTAAACTGTTTGTCAAGATCAGCATTTGTTTGTTCAGAAACCTAAACAGTATGATTTTTCTGATCCAAGTGCACTCGTGGTCTTTTAGAGGTGTTCACTCCTGCAATGCAGTTACGCTCTCACAATTTGCATGCTGCAAACCGCCTCTGCTTTACTTTGCAGTATGCATAGTAGCATCACTATACATCTCTCTGTACTACCACAACCTAGGCCTGATCAATTGCTTTTTTGTCTGCGCTCATGCCCACAACAAACACTTCAGATCTAGGTACAATAGTGATGCCATTTCAACCCTACCAGACTGAACAATTAACTGCACAACTGTATGAGCAAGAACTTGCCAAAGAATGCCTAATTTTAAAGTCGTTCCTGTCAGTAATTGTGATTTGAATGCTTAGTGTGACACACTGATGGCGATGTGTGCCAGACCATCTAGTGAACCCAGGGCACCCACTGGCTGGGTCTCTAAGAATAGCCACAGTGTTCCAGAGCAGGAAAGCCCCCGACGCGTGACCCGGGCAGGGTGGACGGACTCTGCGCTGCCTTTGGGAGCTCGATCGTGGGCTGCTGCTATTCCTGTCTCGGCCCGGCCCGGCCTGCATGCTTTCAGATGGAAATCTAAACAGTGGGCAGAACAAGCACTTCTCTCACTGGATCCCCCACCCTTGACCGTGCCTTGCTCAGTGCGAACCTGCTGCGTGAATGGCCCTCCTTCATGCGGACCAGGTTTAACAGTCTCGCTGTCACATGCTCTGAGAAAGATAGAGCAAGAGATAAAGAACTGAAGGTGTTTTATTGGCCACCCTGCTGCGACCCACAACTTTTTTTTGCTGGTTTGAGGATTCTTTTGTTGTCCTTTGTACTTAGCTCCACATTCTCAAATGACTTAATTTTCAGACTGGAATTTGATGGCATATGCAACTCCGAATTGAAACAGAAAGAAAGTGAAAAAGGGAAATGCATGTGGGGTAAGATATGTTAATTTGACATACAGACACAAATACACCAAACAAAAAAAGCATTCAGAAGCTCAAATACCATCCAGACTATTGAGGGACTCAAATGAGCTATTTGGCTTTTATTACCCACCCACTCGCTGTCTCTCACGCATTTAAGACAGACCCCTCACACACATAAATGCAGAAACACAGTTCTTTGAAGTGTGTCTAATCTTAGAACGGACCATTAACACTATCATCAGTGTGTGATCTTTAAGGCTGTAGATTGGCCCTGGATAGATGTGTGCATGTCATTAAATCACTGAACATACTATGGAAAACACTGAATGGACTGGATGGGTGGAGACCTGTGGTCATGCCAGCAGTGATGTAATCCCTTCGGGGACTCCATTCATGTTGCCTTGGATGCTCTCACATTACAGATAAGTGAATCATCCGACCCCTCCCCACCACACCCGACTCCATGAGACCACCAGGGCCTCATGTCCATAATCACAATTTCACAGCCCCCTGACTAATGCAGAGAGCTCAGACAGGCCGACTTGCACTCATACACACCTGCACTGTTTCCATCCGATATGAAGGTTTTGCGTGTGGGACTGTATGGCTGAGACCCAAGATCTTTTGGGCCTAATGTGGTTCAGTAGCCAGAATTATAGAGGATTCATATCTACGGCTATTAGCGATGTATAGATACTCTCTATGAGAATTAATACAATGTTCATTTCATTCATTGAACTCCACATGCCTAGCTAATGATTCATTTGCATCACAGAAGATCATAATGTTGGAACGTCTAGCCTATGTGATCAACTGTGTGAAGCTGATTTGAAGCTACACTTTAAAAAAAAAAAAAAAGTTTTTGTTGCCAAAAAGTTTCTATATTTCAGGTATTTATGGAAACATTATGAGAGTGTAACTCTTAAATTTAATACTTAAAGCCTTTTTGTATAATGCATTATAAAAGTAGTTTTAATTCATCAATAATGTCATGTAATGAACCTTATGATGCATTGTGCAGTCGTATGAATAATTGTAACCACAGTTAATATATTATAACACGTATCAATTCATTGTTACGCTATGCATTTAAAATGTAGTTATAATTATTTACGACAAGATCTAATGTATAACACACATTATACACACATTATGAATAATTGTAATGCATTATACCCTTTAATAACCCTTGATAATGCATTACACATAAAAACTTTAAAAATATTGTGATGAACATTAAACTAAATATTTGTCTTCAACAGAGAAGACACAGAGGTTAAAATGAATCGGTGAATCGTTTATTTACAAGAACCATGAGAATGGACCGATTCTCTTAAATGAATTGGATTTCCAGTGGAATATTAGAGTATGCAGAGCGTGTTTGATTAAGTTTGTTATACTATTTGATGACTGTGATTGGCCAATGATAATTTTAACGTTTGCGTTCACACAATATATCTTCCAGCTCTTTCGGCAGTAACAGCTTGCAGATTAGATCTGTTGAATAAAAGTTTTTCTGTGAAAACGGCTCACTATCCTTTCGCTTTAGGTGTCCTTGCAGATATATGGTTTTCTCCAAGTGAGCATGCAACATAATGCAAGAGAACCATACAGATGCTTTACACATTAACAGAAAGATAAACTCAGTGTATGTTTTTCCTGATTTGATTTTCATAGCAGCTCTGAACCCTGAATGCACAGATTGAGCTGTTATTTGGCTTTTAATTTTATCTAAATATGAAACCATTTCAAATCACCAGGCTGCTATTTTTCTTGTTCAGAAAGCACTTTGCTTTTGTCACTAATGCAAAACCCTCACTGCAATTTGTGTGTTATATTTTGTTCAAACAAACATGCTTTCTTTATGAAGAAAAAAGGAACATTTGCACTTTACCAGGGTCTTCCGGAGTCTTTCTTGCCAGTTCTGGCCTTGTATCACCTAATGTGAAAATGGGCATTGAATGAAGCCGCTGACGTCCAGCTGGTAGAATAGCCTCTCTAATGCGCAATTAAACACTGTAAATGGAGACTGCAGCATCTCGCTCTAATCGAATCACATGAGAGCACTGCATTGTTCTTCTCCATTTAGACGCTCCGCATAATGCATCACCGCAAGTCCTTCCCTGTTTGTGTCAAGCGGGGTTGCAGATCGGGAGAAGGAGGTTAGGAGGGACAGCTGTTGTGCATTCCTGGCTGGGTTATGTCGTGATGTGGATCGACAACAGTGAGTGCAAACCCATACGGCACCCAGGGCTGGCAGTTTCAAAACCGCGCAGAGATGCCAGAACATCTGGGTGTCAGTAGAAAAGCAGTCACAGACGGTGAAAAAAAAGACACAAAGTGTTGGCTTTCCACAGTCTGGACTTCACATTTAGCTCCCGGACAAATTCATTGTGCCTGAGTCACAGGCGGGTGTTTTTTGATGGCCTCTAGTAATAGAATAATCACCCCTCACCTTGTGTTTTTGATCGCATTACTGTCCCTTCAGCGAATTCTTCACTCGGCTTTGTGACATTCTTCAAACCCTCAGGGTTTGTTTTTTTCCTAGCCCCTCTTTTCTCTGGAACTGCCACCCCGACAGTCCTAATTGGATCAGTGGAAGTCACCGGGCATTGTTTAACTCATCAAAGCCCTCTCTGTGTCCTGCTGGGTGCCCACGAGCAGAGAGGGCGATCTTTCCAACACTGCGCTGTCTGTTTGACGCCCCGCAGCCTGCTGTGACATCATCACCCCTCCGCCACGACCTCTGACCCCTAACTATTGACCCCTGCCAACAGAGGCCCATCTGTCTGTGGCTGGAGACGGAAATGGGACAGCTTGCTGGGCGGAAGGGGGTCATCGGTGTAGAATCTGACCTGTGACACACACTCGATGTGTTTGCACACTGTCCTTGGCTCTGAGCAGCAGTCTAGGAGGTCAGGTTGGAGGTGGTTGATGTGTGTAGGCCTGTAGGATAACTAGGTTTAAGTGTGTGATGCTGACGCTGCTGGTTTTCTCGCTGTATATGATGATGTAGTATTTCACACTGATTGACTTACTTTTGCTCAGGAGAGTAGTTTTGTGGAAATGAAACTCTGAAATCTGGGATTTCATGTAATTTTTGTGAATGTAGTATATATTTATTTGTTGTTGTTGGATTTTGACTTGGAATGTATTAATTTTTTTTTTTTTTTAATTTTATGTTTTTTTTTTATTTGTAAAATGAATTGCATTTTGTGAAATGTAATATCTGTATTAAATTGGCTTGAGTTATTTATATTTTCTCATTTAATTTGAAGTATTTTACTTAATGTTATTTTTATTTGATTCATAAAATATATATTTTGTGAAGTAATGCAGTGTTGTCTTTGATTTGATTTAGCTTGACTTAATTTTACTGTAAGTAAAAACAATTAAAATAATAATAAATGATTTTTTTTTTTATTTTTTAATTATTTTACTTATTTGTACTTTTTGTTTGTTTGCCCTTAATTGAGTTGTTTTTGCCTGTCATATAGTTTTTGTGAAATATAGTATATCTGCAGTTAATCTCAGATTATGTGATGACATATTTGCCTGTGTTTGGTCCAACAGATCTGGAGTGTGCGGATGTTCCCTTATTAACTCCAGGAAGTAAAGAAATGATGTCACAGGCTCTTTTGGCCACATTCAGCGGCTTCACCAGGGAGCAACAGCGGCTCTCCATCCCAAAAGGTCCAACTCTACAGCACTTCCATCTAAATAAAAACACTCTCTAACAACTCTCTAGAGTAATTCCTGTAGCTCTCTTTCTCTCTCTCTCTTTAAGGGAAAGTTCCTGGCTCAGTATTCTGTAGCACTAGGCTGTTTTTGAAATGACCACAATCAGATGGCCTAAAAAGAGATCTTGCTAGATAGGCACATGGCACTCTGAAGCGGCAGAGGTTATGAATTATGCTTCCCAAACTATGTCAGACCGCAGGATGGCTTTACTTGCTGTGTCTGGAGAGGCAGAAGTCTGTGTCTGTCTGGAAATAGCAGTTGTGGAGGGCATGCACAGTAGAGAGACACACACACAGAGTGAGAGAGTGAGAGAGTGAGAGAGAGTGAGAGAGTGAGAGAGAGAGAGAGAGAGAGAGAGAGAGAGAGAGAGAGAGAGAGAGAGAGAGTTGGTGTGTGGGTCTGTAGGCTAAAATTACAGCTGTTTCAGTTCCTCTCATCATGGTATCAAATTTATAGCGAAATCAGCTGATAATTTCACACAAGCCACTGGACCTGTGACTAAAATATTGCATGCACCAGCACTACAAGCAAACAATATTAGTGTCTTGATAGTTAATGGGCATACTTGCTTAAACATTTTTGTAGTCGATCATGAAACAGAAACATACTGTTTCTTTCTTTAATATGATGCAATCTGTACAATATATGTAATAAAATAATTGCATCTGTCTCTTTCTGTTCTCTAGACCCCCGTGAGTGGACAGAGGCCCACGTTAGAGAATGGTTGACCTGGACAGTAAACGAGTTCAGTCTGAAGAATGTGGACTTCCATAAGTTCACCATGGACGGGGCCAATCTCTGCGCGCTGGGCAAAGAGAGATTCCTGGATCTGGCACCAGACTTTGTGGGTGACATCCTCTGGGAGCATTTAGAGATGCTGCAGAAAGGTAGACATCCTCACAGCCTCATGAAAGACACCAATCATCAACCACTCTTATTGTACTATCATTGAGATACTGTTATCATTTTTCTGTTTTCATTTTAATTTTAGAGAATTTTGTGATTTTGTTGTGTTTTTGTAATTTTTATTATGATTTTTTTTTTGAATATATCTGTATTTTTAAGTTTTAGTTTTAGCTATTTAAGCACTAAAAATAGCTAGAAATGAGAAATGGTGCGTTGACAACTAGCTAAAATTATATATATATATATATATATATATATATATATATATATATATATATGTATATATATTTACATTTATTTATATATATATATATGTATATTTCAGTTCATATTTATTTTACTTCATTTATATATATATATATTATATATATATATATATATATATATATATATATATATATATATATATATATATATATATATATATATATATATATATATATAGTTAATGGTTTTAACCCTGTCTTCAGTAAATTGTTTTTAATTTATTTTTATGAGTAATATAAATTTTAATTAATATTATATTCATATTTATTCAATTATTTTAATGTATACATATTTTTTTTATTAATTATATGAATCATTGTAGTATTAATATATTTTAATTCATTTATTTTAATTGTATTTATTTAGTTATGCCCACTATAGTTCATTCATCTAAAAAAAAAAAAAAAAAAAAAAACACTTTTGAAACTTTTTTTGTAACATCGTTTATTAAAATCTGATTACAAATAGAAAATCATAAAATGCGCTATGAATTTATTATTGTATGTCCGAATGAGCAGCTGCTTTGCGATAAATACTTCAACTTAGAAACCTCACACATTAATATAGAATTGATGTATTGTATGTATTGTAGATGTATTGTAGTCACAGGTGTGAGTATATCCAAAACTCTAAATACAGATCATCCCATTCGAATTTCGAGCTGTAATGGTATTTATAAAGTGACTTTTACAAGCGCGTAAGATACAGTGCAGTAAATCATCTTTAGCAGATTTTATCATCTAGATTTTATAATGTGTGCTGTGATTTTTCATGTCAAATCCTGGAAGCATGTATGAGGTTTCACATTTTGAAAGCCTGTAAAGTAAATTCCACTCAGACATATCAAAGCAGTTTCTGTTGCACTACCTCGCACAATCTAATCTGTTACCCAGCAAGCTCAGCTCTGAAAGTGTGCATGGGTTCAGTGATGTGTGTTGTTTTCTTCACACAAGACCCGAAGCATTTCCCTGTCAACGGTCTGACCTCCAGTTTCCAGGAATCCCGCTACCCCTCCGAATACTACTTCAGTGAGTATCGGTCATCACTACACGTTCAGCACTTTAGTCATGACTCTACTAGATGCTGTCTGTAAGTGAAGACAGTTAAGGAAATCCTTTTTCACTTAACACCTGCCTTAAAGGAAAAGTTAATTCATCAAATGTCTGTATTAACTTACACTTATGTCATTCAATTCTTACTATAGTAATACAGAAAGAGTTGTTGCTGTAAAGCTAAGTACTAGAAAAGCATCTTGAAAGTCTGAATTCATACAAAGTGATACTGTACATGACTTTGAAATGTAATAGGGATGCAGTGACATTAAAACTGATTATTATTTTCTTGTTATTATCAATCATGTTGCTGATGTTAATTATTTGTCTAAATTGTCTAAAATCAGTCAATTTAGTGAATGTTGCATCACAACATTATAATATACAGTATTGGAAATGTATAAATATTTTATATTTGTTAATTATTAGTAACAATATGAATTTAAAGTAAGAAATAGATGATTGCAGAAGTACTCCAAATGTTAATCATGAAATAAACTCAATTAAAAATCAAATATTGACCGATACATTACATAATCTCTAATTTTAACCGATATTGTATACCGATATTGTAACCGATACATCACGCATTACTAAATTGAAGTCATTATTGACTGAGAATCTTTACCTCCACTGCAGATCTCATATCAAACATGGTGACTGTAGTGTAGATTAGTGCAGATTAATTAATTAAAGCCTTAACTAATTACTAATGACCAAACATAATCACATCATTTTGTAGTGCAGACAACAATTTTTCAGTATCACTGATATACTATTATAGTTTTTGTTGATATTCTGAATTATATATATTGATTTTTGTTATTTTATTTTTCTGTTTTTGTTTTTTAATTTTAGATACATTTTTTGTATTTTTTATTTTTGTCTTTATAGATTTTATTAAGTTTTAGTTTTAGTTATTTAGTTCTTCAAAAAAAAATGTTTTGGCATCTAGCTGATTTTTTTATTTATTTTTTTTTATTTCAGATAATCTTTATCTAATTACATTTCATGAATTTGTTTTTATTTTTAGTTAGTTAATAATAATAATAATAATAATAATAATAATAGCCCTGGTGCCGATAGTCTTTGGTCACTATGTCATTTTATGGAAAAGGTCTATGCAAATACTTTTTTTTTTTTTTTAATTAAAATTTGTCTTTTCTTTGTCATTCTTTCCTCCAGACTATGGCATTGAACATCCTCAGTGTGTCCCTCCGTCAGAATACTCCGAGCCGAGCTTCATCACAGAGTCCTACCAGACCCTCCACCCGATCAGCTCAGAAGACCTGCTGTCGCTCAAATACGAGAGCGAGTATCCAAACGTGATACTGCGAGACACGCCTCTAAATCCACTGCAGGGAGACTATTTTTCAGTCAAACAGGAAGTTGTGTCACCTGACAACATGTGTGTGGGTCGCATTAGCAGAGGTGAGTATGGGCCAAAGGTCATGTGTTTCAATGCAAATGAAACCGCGTTCATGTGAGGTCTAGATTAATACAGCATAAACGTTCGGGAGGTGAAAGCTAATTCCTCTCATCTTAGATGCATGTTTATGATCTCCCATCGGGGCTTACATTGATCCCCATCGCCCCCACAGTGATCAGCAGTGTTGTCTCCGAAACACCGCTCTCATCTCGCATTTCTGCAGTTATGCACTCATTGCCAGGGAATGAAGTAGACCGTTGGGTTTATTTGTGGTTCTATCTTACACCATCTCGAGAAAAAGGAGAGAAAAACAAAGCTGTTTGCTTCAAAGTGAGAGATGTTTGAAGCCACAGAGCGCTGGTAGCCGTCTTTTGTGTCAAGGCGACCGTGTGAGGTTACGTTACTGGGGTACGAGGTGTTTTTGTGAACCTAAGGTTCTCGTAAGGAGCGAGAGTAAAGCGTGAAAAGAGCGTTCCGGTTTCTCATGAAGTAACTTTACCTCGCGTATGTCTGGTTTCGCTCCCACTCGTTGAATAAACCCCTCCTGTCTAACCATTGTGCAGCTGAACAAATGATCGCGATTTGGATTGAACGTTGAGATTTGTTAAAGTCGCTTGTATATTTTTGAACAACACAGAGATTTGGGTTTTCGCCCCCTAGGTACGCACTGTGGACTAAATCCCAGCTGTGTTTTTCCTGTGTGGGAAAGTATTTGTGGTGCCACCAAACTCGCATGTGGCTTCAATTTTTCAATTGAGGATTTCAGGATCAGTCCCAGCTCTGTATTATCTTTCATTCTGTAATTGACATTCAATCGAGACCGGCCTTTTATCTCCAACTTGGCCAAAAATAGAAAAGCAATTTGTTTTGATTTTCTTCCAATTAGAGAAAACCCAAATATTTCCACATGGAAATTGTGTAAGAGAAACACAGTGTGGTGTGGACCAGTTCTGGATCTTTCCACGTGGTTGGGTCTAGACTGCTTGTGAACTTCTCTAGCTGGTGTAGCTGCCAAACTTTACACCTTCTGTAACCAAAGACACTGGGTTCATGGGTAGAAATTAAGGCCAAGCCTCATTTATAAAAGACACATACAATCTGATTTGATCCTAAATTCCACAAAGTTTATGCTATGTTGTACATTTGTACATTCATATTTAGGAACATTTCAGTGTTTATATTATTATTAGTGCTGTCAAACAATACATAATATAATTATATACATAATAAATATACACAACACACACATGTACTATGTAAACAAAAACTGTTATTTTGGATGCAATTAATCATTTGACAGCACTAATTATTATATTTTACATTTTTATTTTGTTATGTGTGTGTCTCTATATAGATTATATATATATATATATATATATATATATATATATATATATATATATATATATATATATATATATATATATATATATATATATATATATATCAGGTTTAATTGTTTTTTTTACATCAACTTACATTTATTTTATTTCATTTAGCATTTTTAATTTTGGTTTAGTTTAAGTTAGCTATAATGGAACTACATACATACTACTGTTATACGCTTTTATTTACTTATTTTGGAGATATTTAGAAGAATGTGCATGCTCCTCTTTTCCATAAAACATGCATCAGATCAAAACACTGTCTGTTTGAATATGTGGAATGAACATTGACTGTGAATGATGTTTAATAACAGTGAAATCTCTGTCGCAGGTAAGCTGGGAGGTCAAGATTCGTTTGAGAGCATTGACAGTTTCGAGAGCTGCGACAGACTGACGCAGTCCTGGAGTAGTCAGTCGTCATTCAACAGCCTACAGAGAGTTCCCTCCTACGACAGCTTCGACTCGGAGGACTATCCCACTGCACTGCACGGACACAAACAAAAGGGTACCTTCAAAGACTACGTACGAGAGCGCTCGGACCTCAGCAAGGACAAACCGGTCATCCCGGCGGCTGCGCTCGCTGGCTACACAGGTCAGCATTACCCCGGATTCAATCATTCACCGCTCATGTCCACAACCTACTCGTGCAATTAACCCAAATGAGTCAGAATTCAAATAAGCACAAGACCGAAAGCCAGTGCCTCGAGTCATAGCCTAGTTTGACAATCATACACAAGACCAGCAACAAAAACTTTACAGAAGTTAGTACTTTTATACTATTAAAAAAGATGTTGAGCATGGTACAGTGGTATTATGTTGTATGGTAATACAATGTTTTTTGAACATGTACCATGTGCTGACATGGTATCCTTTAAAGTATGACCATACCATATTATTACCATGGTATTCTTTAAAGTACCATGAAATACCACGTAAATATGATATCAAATACCAGATCTTATATTATTTATGATATTATATACTATATCATATAAAAAAGCTGTAATCTATATATCAGAAATCGTATGATACTGAATATTATATAACACACCATATCATATACTGTATATATCATATCAACAACCATTTGATATTATTGCACGTATAATGAATAATATTATATGTCATATTAAATACCATATCATGCATAAAGCATCAAAAAGGCATGTCATGTTATTCCATATATGATATCATAAATCATATATTATTATATTTTATATCACGTACCATATCATATTATGTGTTATTCCATTTATGATATAATAGATTACATTATATATAATATTGTATACACCATCATATACTGTATACCATATCATATTAAAAACCACGTCATTCTATGTATCATATTTTAAATAATGCATGCCATATTGTATAGCTAATACCATATCATATCAAAAACGTTATTCCGTGTAGCATAAGTTAAATTATATATCAAATTGCATACCATATCATATAAAAAAACATGTTCCTTATATCACAAATTATATTTATATATATATATATATATATATATCATGTTGCAATACCATATAATATATTCCATATATCAAATGCATATGATGTTACTTCATATATATTATATCAAATAGCACACGATGATTTATCCCATATCATATTTTAAATACTCTATACCATATCATATCAAAGAATGTTATTCAATATATCATAAGTCATATAAGTATATATCTTATTGCATACCATATCATATCAAAAAGCAGATGATATGTTATTCCTTATATCATAAATTATATATGATATATGGAATATATCAAAAAGCATATGATGTTACTTCATATATCATATGATGTTTTTCAATATATATGATATCATGTGCCGAATCATAAACATACAGTGACAAATGAAATATGTATGACAAAAAAGTAATAATTTGGAATCACACGTTTTTGCATGAGTCTCTAATGGAGACGTCTCGTCTCATGTTGCTGCCGGATCGGTGAAGACGAGTCGTGCACCAGTTTTGAATGCATTGGTGCACTTGGTAACCGCAGAGCCACATTTGTTACATGACTGTAAGAGAGTCATGGCAGTGTTTTTGTGAGCGGCTCGTGTACCAGCAAACATGCCACACCCCGGCCTCTACACATCAAAACACACGTTCCTTCCCTCCCTGCCACCAGCTCTCCGTTTCTTTCTCTGCTGTTTTCATCTCGTACTCCTTATCTGAGGCCCACATCTCAACCCATTTCCAGGTCGTCTTGGCAACAGAGGGTGCAGCACAAAGTGATAGCAGCCCTGTGCACTTAAGATGAGAGCTCCTTTATCGGCCCATCTTCGAGGGGCTTTTTAAACCTTGTTCCATACATCTCGAACCTACCTGAAAAACACTTCCCTACCGTTAAAAAAAGAACACACACACACCGGCCGAACTCACTATGTGTATTTCTATTTTGGGAAGCTAAGGTTTCTTTGAACATGTAACGCACCGTTTTGCCTGTACCTGTACCTGAATTCTCCATACTAGACCCGAGCCCAAAAATCGAGACGTAATAGTCATATTTCCCGTAAGAGATGGTAAAATGCGTTTGTTTTTGTATATGTGCACATGCATGAGGAATACTGCAAAACATATTTCTATAATGGACAGAACTACCTGTTTTTATGAGTGTCACCGCAGCGTCAACACAACAGCCTTCAGAGTTCAGAGATGAGGTAGATAAAGCCAGCAAGTGACAAAAAAGATCTATTTGCTCGCAGAGCTCTGAGGTTTCGTGTTTGTCATCATTAATCACATACGCACGTACAAATCCATCAGATCTGTGAGGAGAGCAGCACAACCACAGTACCGCAACACTTTCTTCAGCGAAGGCTGATTTTTTACTTTACAGGGCGGCTTCTTATAAAGACGCACGCACACATTAAAGGGACAGTTCACCTAGAAAAATAAAACTCTGTCGTCATTTACTCGTAGACCACAAAGGGACGTTTAGAAGAATGTTCATGCTGTATTTGTTGTTTTTCATATAGTGTAAGTGATTGGGGACTGGGTGGTCAAGCACCAAAACAAATGTCAAAAAAGCAACACAAAAGTGGCATAAAATAGTTCATATGACAATGTGTGGCAGTCCAATTCTTCTGAAACCGTATGATAACTTTGTCTGATTTGAAAACACTCAAGAACCAATTACATTTGGCATTACTGACTACTACTTTGTTAGCACTTTACAATATTACTGTATTAACTAACAATGGGCAATATTTCTACCATTTATTAATCTTTGTTAACTTTTGTTTAATACAAATACAACTGTCCATTGCTAGTTCAGGTCTATTTAATAACAACTTTTGATTTTAACAATGTATTATATGTCAAATTTTCATGAACTAAGATTAATAAAGTATTTTTCATTGTAAGTTCATGTTAACTAATGTAAATAAATGGGACCTTATTGTAAAACGTTACCTTTACTTTTATGTACTTTGGATATTGGTCACCATTTACTTTCATTATGTGGAAAAGTCAAGCGTGAGCATTTTGCTAAAAATCTTCTTTTGTGTTTCATGGAGCAACAGAAAGAGTGAGTATTCTAATTCACACAAAACTATTTATTTTAGGGTGATCTATCATTTCAAGCTCAGTGTTAGCAATCCAAGTTTTCAGAAATCCTCACCTTTGCTTGCTGTAATCATGCACTCACTTCAAGCAAAGTGGCCTTAATGTACTTTTAAAGCTTTGCTGAAAGTCCGCGGTGGATTTGTCTGTCAGTCTGAGGGTTTGGTTCAGGCGTGTAGAGGACAGACCGATTGCTTTCCATTCCCGGCCTCTTTGGGTCTGATGAGGGTGTGTTACAGTAGCCGAGCTTATGGAATGTGTTTTAATGCATTTACCTACATAAACAGATTACTACATTGATCCAGATGAGTGATTTTAGTAATTCATATGTTTAGATGGAGACAGAGAGAGGCAGACAGACAGAGGGAGAGAGTTAGAATGAACTGTTGAACTGTTGATGAGATAATCTGTTTCAGAAATGCATTAGTGTTTTATTGCATTATCGGCAAGGATATTTTTAGCTGGATGTAACACGCAGTGGGGAATTCACTAAGAATGAATTGTGCCTGCTGTTATCGCCATGTATTTCGCATGTGTGTTGCTTTCCCGCCCAGTGCACCAAAGGAATGATACAGATTAGGTAACTGAATAAATGTAGCATACAGTCTATGCTTAACGTAATTATGTCACATTATTACTTTACATTATGTGACATAATGTATCTTCTGTCTTCAGAATAATGCGCTAATCTAAAATAAGCCCTGAAAGCATAGCAATTAATTAGTGTTGCACCAATATTAAAATTCTGCCAGATTTTTATATTTTACTTTATTTTATTTTATTTTATTTTATTTTATTTTATTTTATTTTATTTTATTTTATTTTATTTTATTTTATTATTATTTTATTATTTTATTTTATTTTATTTTATTTTATTTTATTTTATTTTATTTTATTACTCATTCAATTTATTTATTTGTTTTTTCCTGATGACCCAAAAAATGAAAGTGATTAAAATTATATGCTACCATTTAAATAAATAAATAAATACTTAAATACATATTTAAAATACATTGTATATTTTATTTTATTGCTGATAAACAGTACAATAATAGGATTAAATTTCTACATACTAATTTGTTTAAATAAATTGATAATACAATTTTGAATTTAGGCATCAAGACATTAAATTATACAGAATGAAAATAAATCTTGTGATTTTTTTTTTTTTTTTTTTTTTTTTTTTTTTGATTTATATTGATTTTGCTTTGAAATGATCTAAATATAAAAATAGGGGAAATGAGCATGCACAATTAATTATCCAATATTGATAGCCCACTGACAAATGATTTTTTATTTTTTATTTTTTTCAGTATTGCCAATTGATAATCAATATGGTACCTATATATTCTGCATCCCTACAGTAGCAGGACTTCTGCAGGGAATTGAGAGTCTCTCTTCTTTTCACTCTTGTTTTGCAGAAGGTGTGATATGAAATGACGGTTCATTTTAATGCACACAAACCACAAG
Organism: Cyprinus carpio; assembly: GCF_018340385.1. NCBI lineage: Eukaryota > Metazoa > Chordata > Actinopteri > Cypriniformes > Cyprinidae > Cyprinus > Cyprinus carpio. The sequence continues at coordinate 2,351,299 of NC_056614.1, forward strand.
ATGAATAAAAAGCAAAGCTTATCTAAACGGGTGCACAAGCTGCTCTGCTGCTGCCTACACGCTGTGAAGCCCTTGCAGGATAGATCTCGCGCTATAGGTCAACACGACCACATAAACCCTTCACGCTAGTCCTTATATCACTTCTCACTATCAAATGCATTAAGATGTTTTAATATTTCAAATGTCTCCTTAAATATGTCATTGTGCAGAGAGGCTAAAGTCTTTAAAGTTGACCCTGGCACGGTTAGGGGCGAATGCGATGTTGGAGCCTGTGAGAAAAGCCTCTTGGTTTGCAGATGTCCGCCAAGGGCTTCACTCTCTCACACCCACACAGTCTTTCACACACATGTCGACATCACACACATGTGTGCTTTCAGATACACCCGGGCGACATGCAGACATATACATCATGGCCTTCGTGATCAAACACATTTATCCACCAGATATTTAGCCTTGGGGCAAAATCCAAATGATGTCAGTGCTTTGGAATTCACATAAAGAGTCCAAAGCTCAAGTAGGACATGCAGTCTGAGCAGTAGCCAGTCAATACTCCATTGTGTCTCAGCCATCTCTGTTTTCATGCAGAGTGACATAAAACTAATGGCATGCGAAACTCAGTTTGGACCGGGATACAAATACGTACTTAATGCACTAATACAGTAGGAAATCTAGAACTGAAAAATCGAGAATGGTAATAACATGCTTCTTTGATGTGTGATTCATGTATGTGGTACTGAGATTTTGTTACTGTATTAAGTGGTGTTGTTGTGTCTCTGTTCAGGCAGCGGACCCATTCAACTCTGGCAGTTTCTGTTGGAGCTCTTGACAGACAAATCCTGCCAGTCCTTCATCAGCTGGACTGGAGACGGCTGGGAGTTCAAGCTTTCCGACCCTGATGAGGTGAGCGCTTATACAGTAAACATACTGCCGGTGTAGTGGGGAGGGTAAGACTCCAAAAAAGGGGGGAAAAAGTACTCTATTTTTTTTTTTTTATAAAAATAAATAAACACACACACACACACACACACACACACACTCTATTATATATATATATATATATATATATATATATATATATATATATATATATATATATATATATATATATATATATATATATATATATATATGAGAGAAATTAATTAATTAAACCATTACAAATAGTTGCTTAAAATGAACATTGACTGAAATAAAATCATAAACATGAATACATAAACTTTTTATTTATATAAATGATTAAATATAATTATTAATTATTAAATAATTATTAAATAAACTGAGCCAACATTTCTCATTTAGAAGAGAAAACTCAGATTACTTTATGCGCTAATGTAACTCAAAGTATAATAAAAAAAATAATAATAATAATAAAAAAAATGTATAAAATGAATTTTTTTTTAAATATATATATAAAAAAATTACATTTAAAATATTAATAAAAACTATAATATTTCAGTGATACTGTAATAACACTGGCACTATAGTAATAGCTTAATATATATTTAAAAAACATTGACATACTAAAATATCATGGTACAATTTGGAAATCATGTGGTATAACAGATTGAACAATATGTATTTTTACATTTACACTTAATATTTATTTTTTACAATTAATACCATGGCAATAACAGACAATAAAGGTTTTTTTTTTTTTTTTTTTTTTTTTTAAGCTCATATTATCAATATTTATTAAAAAATATAAATAGAAATATAAAAATATATCACTAAAATATATGCATTTAATGCAGATTTTAAATAATGTGTGTGTAGCTGGTTGCTGTTCTTCACACACCAACCACACGGTGCTATTTATCAGTTCGATCGCTCTTTCTCTAGTAGCATGTGTTACAGTGGCTATACATTGGTACCACCACTGCAAGATGCAAATGATCGTATGAACAGTGTGTGTTCATGCTCCTGACCTGTGTCTCTCTGACCTGTAGGTGGCACGCAGATGGGGCAAGAGGAAAAACAAGCCCAAGATGAACTACGAGAAGCTGAGTCGTGGTTTGCGCTACTACTACGACAAAAACATCATCCACAAGACGTCCGGCAAGCGCTACGTCTACCGCTTTGTGTGTGACTTGAAAAGCCTGCTGGGATACACTCCCGAAGAGCTGCACACCATGTTAGACGTGAAGCCCGACGCGGATGAGTAAACTTCGGACTTTGGAAATAATAAAAAAAGGCTGAAAAAGTCCCTGGAAAGAAAACAGGGCGTCCATTTTTGGGTCCAATCACATTCCATCTTAACACTTAGTCGTGGTCCAGTCTTGTTTTGAGCTCACACGGGACAGCGTCAAAACATTCACCAAAGTTTAGAATCCGTAGACTTTGCGCGTCTGTATTGTTTATAGCTCTGCGGGAAGGGAAAACTCTAAGTCCAGGTAGACCCAGTAGCATAAACACCGGGAAGGAACAGAGGACAATAAGATGGACATTTCTTGGACTGAACGCTCCTGTTATTAAACACGTTGCCAAAATTAGAGACAAGAGGAATATCGCAGAAATATTTACGATTGAGTTACTTACTGTTTCTGTCTCCTTGCATACCCAACCACGAGGAAGAGTTCTCAGCCGGACCAAAAGAACAAAAAGTGTTTTATTTTTTTTAATATTGTTTCTTAAAGATCTATATGTGTCAGTATTAATTTGTCGTATTGCGATGCTGTCCGGACAGAGATTGCGCCATTTTTTTTGTAGGTTTTCATATGAAGGTCTATTGAAGTCAAACCGTGCTTAGATAGTCTCTCCGCTTCTTTTAAGGTCACGGTTGGTTACGGTTTGCTCTTACCACAGTGTCCATAAACGCTGTTTTTGATCACCAGATCAAAATAGATACCAGAGTCTCGCCCTTTTCAGTTGAAAGAGACGTACCTCAGTCAAACTGAGAGTGTGAGTGAGAGACGCAAATGAAAGCGGCCGTTGGCTTCTCAACGGTGACACGCTTGTGGTAAGAACGAGGTGTCGTTTTATCACTTGTATTAAGACAAAAGACATCAGACGTTTCTTGCCTCGGTTTGTTTGTACGTGAACGGTTTTTCATAAAGTTTTGCCTTAATATAGCACTTGCTGTGATTTCCCAAGGTTGACTGAAATGTGTGGGCTGGTGAAAACTGAAATGTCACTCAAACGGTTTGCTGGCAGCCATAAAGCGAGGCCTTTTGACCTTGGGACGACGTGGCTCCAGTTAGCCATGCTGAAAGCATGCATCGGGATTGGCAAAGTACGTGAGATGGATATCGCAGCAGAAACCAAGGATCTGTTGGGCTGCGTTCGATTGTCCAGATGGTTTGTGAAAGTGTTACTGTTAGTGGCTGATATAAGGTTAAGATAGGAGATCATGCTGATACTTTAGGCAGCTTTAAAGATGGCTAACATACGTCACGAGATCCAACATGGGAGTAAGTTTCACAATGGCTCAGCGGTTATATTACAGTGTCCCGGAGAAACTGCACATGAAGAGTGTTACCAGTATTTTCAGTTCCTTTAAAGACTGAGTGGCTTTGTGTTTTCTTCAGCCCAGCGTTTCTCTGTGTGGGAAGGGTCTCGCACACAAGACCTTGTGGGAAAAGCCAAAGTAAAGAGCGTTCTTCTAAGAAAACAAACCGTATTGTTTACAGTGGCAGAATGCTACCCATCCTGATTGGTGTAGCTTTGGAATTGTCTATTTTTACAGATAACATTTCATTAAATGGCTAGATTAAACAATAAACTGGGAACACATTCGTGAGAGCTCCGAATAGAAGTCTTTAATTCAGAGATGAGCTGGTTTCAGTCGCAACCGTCCTTCCATGAACAACAAGCAAAAAAAGTGCTACATCACCTGAACAAGCAGCTTATAGAGTTAGTCTCTCTGGAATAACGAGAGGAAAGCGTGAGTTTGTTAAAGCCACAACCGAAAGCCAGCGGCATGTTACATGACTCTTTATTTGACAAGGTCCAAATCATAATGCAGTCTTTGTCCTGATTGTAAAAGTTGCAAAAGTGATGCATTTTGTGTGAAAATGAACACTTTTGACGGATACATAAATGCATATTCATATCGACGAGTGTTGTTTTTATTTCCCCACAATTTTGCCTTATTTTGTATGTTTTATATTTCTGTATTTTTCTGTTCAAAATTAGAATTTTAATGTATTTAGTTCACAAGCATTTTGATATTTTTCAATAATTTATATTTTATAAACTTTGAAATATGAGATGCAGACAGCTGGTGCTTTCGTGGGAAAAAAAATAAAAATAAATAAATAAAAATAAGGTAGCGCAGGACAAAATGTAGCGAATTTTCTTTTATATGAAATACAAAAAAAAAAGAAAGAAAAATGTCAAATTTAAGGAATTTAAAGACCTGTCTGCTTCTACAGTTCTGTATAGATAAGGCTGATGCTGGCCCATCATTATGTTCCGCTGGAGAGTTTTATAAACAGTAGCTTCTATTTCTTATTGTACTTTAAATTGTTATGTTATTAAAATATATGTGGAGAAAATGATTCATGTGCGTCTTTGTTATTTCAAAATGAACCTTTGGCCAAAGTAGCACGAAGGAAGACACACCCATAGCAACCCAACGCTTGCACAAACACAGGTATGAAGCTGCAAACACATGCAGTTATCACCTTGCAGCGCTGCAGGCTTTGCGGCAGATTTGTGGTTTTGTTTATTATGAGTCTTGGTTAAATGAGCAGCTCGTTTCTTTCATTGCTAATCATCTTAAATACCACAGCTGCAGTTTTTCATTGTAACATCGTGGAAAGACAGAGGCTGCTGGATTCTCACACTTAAGTTTGGTGTGCTGCACCTCTGGCTGTCATATGCTGGGGCTTTTCACGCACCACAGGCTCTTCTGTGGAAGGGGACGGGAATATGTTGTGCAGCGACGACCCTAAATAAAGGCCCCTGACGTAAGAACTAAAACAAGCACACTGAGTCCATTCATAAGTGTAACCTCAGTACAATAAATTACAAATGACAAGAGCCATCTCTTCTTTTTATGACTGTCTGTCCTTTCTGTCAAGACCCAAAGACTCATTTTTGACTATACAAATATGGGTTTACACTGCCAAAGCATTAAAAAAAACAAACAAACAAACACAATCATGTCCAAAAGTCTGAGGCTACACACTCAGAATAAAAGATCGCTATACTTTCAAAAGGTACTAATATGTACTTTTAGAGTACTGAAATATAGCTTTAATGTATTAATATGTATATTTTAGGGTACAAAGATGTACCTTTTAGCTTTTGTACCTTAAGAGTCCCACCCTATTTAGAAGCTCTGTACCTTTTTTTTTTTTTTTTTTCTGAAAATTTAATTAAGAAGCCATAAATAAACAGGGAGCTTTAGGATTTTGAACAACGTAAAAAAAAAAAAAAAATAATAATAATAATAATAATACTTTGACAAAATGAAGAAAATATTTCTAGGTCACTAATCAAATAAGTACGTCATGTGACTGCTTCATACAGATGTTCAGTTGTTCTTGCTCCCATTGCTTCCTAAAAAAAACAAGAGAGAGAGCGAGAGAGAAATGCATGTTAATGTTTTAACTGTTATATAATTAGCATTGTTCTCATATCTGTGAGTGGGTTATGGATATTAAATGGATATATGCACATATAAACTATCGATGTGCCATTTGAGTCACACACATCGCAGGTAAGGATGGGCAATGCAATTTCTACATTTATCCCCTTTATATCTGGGAAATATTCTGACAATTTTTCAAAGATTTGTGCCTCCAGTTGTCCATGCCTATATTTTGAAATGTTTCTACGCTGATGCATTTGAACTTGCAGGGGATTCACCAGGTACGAGTGATAGATTCCACAATTTAGCTGAAAATGTGGGTCTCGCTTCTGTGGAAAGAAAGAGTCAGTGGGTTGAGCAGAATCAGAGCGCAGGTCAAAAAAAGAGGCTTTTCTATGTTATGTTGTGTGCAATAGTTGCATGCACTGTTGTCTTTTGGTAACTAGTTCTGGAAATGTCTGTGTTCTGAGTCGATAAATATTGTTAGTCAGTCACGGTGGTCTGATATTCTGCCAATAAGCATTTCAGTTTAAACACATATTGTATTCCAGTATGCTCCGTGTAGATGCAGTTTCTGTCTTTGCCATTTGCACATAAAACAGCCAAGATATTCTGTCCAAAAACTCGGTCTCATATACATATTCTATATTTTATATATGAATATTTTCTAAATAATGGGGCTCAAAGTAATGTTGGCCTGAGTGAGATCAATGAAAGGTAAGCAATATATTACTTGCTAAAGGCAAAACACTATCCAGCTGAACAGTTAGATGACAGATATCTCCACACTTTCCCCAGCTGATTAATCGCAGTACACTGCTACAGTTGTTCTGGTTTACACCTGTTCTGAAATGTTATGTTTAAATATGCATTAAATATTACCTAATTATATATGCACTCATGTTCACTTATTCTCAGAAAAGAAATCTAAAAACCTAAAGCAAGGTTCACGATTTTGTTGACATGTTCAATGGGATTCAACATATTGAAAGAAGTTACGGAAGCAAAGTAGCCTAAAATTGACCAGTGCATGAACGATTTCAGCTGTAGTGTCTTGCCTTAAATGTTTCATTCTCCAAAAATCTCCTAATGTCCACAGCTGACCACACACACATGCACACAATGTTACACAGTGTTCAAGGCCTGTGTGTTCTAGACATCATTCAGCAGGTTCACGTTTGCAGGTGGTTCCTCTCTTGCCTTCACCTTTGTCTGCTTTAGATCCGCATGCAACAGTCATCACATGCTTCACCCATACACACACTAGTGCACTTCATCTCATCACTTGGCCATAAAGAATCTGATCTTGCTTGAAAATTATGCCTTTGATAGGTACCTTCGATGATTATAAATATAACATGAAGTAGATCGTTTTCTTAGTGTGTTTGAGAAGCACTATGCAGTTAAAAATGCTGAAAGTGGTTGTCAGGTTACACAAACACAGTGTATCTGTGGGTTTGATGGCACCTACAGTTGGGGATTTCAAAAGGGTAATTTTCATATCTGACTGAGGTAATTTTCCATTACGGTTGAGTGAAAAAAACGAAAGAAAGGCAGAGAAAGAAAGAAAGAGAGAAAAAAACCCTCTGTGCAAGTGCAAAAGTGTCATAAGTGGTGAAGTTAGGTGATGTATTATGCCTGCAGACTGTTGAAGAATTTCTCTGTCTCTCTCTAGTACACACACACACACACACACACACACACACACACACACAAAGCTTCAAGCATCCTATGCAGGAGATGGAGGAGTGTGTGGAGTCTGAGCACAAATATTTATGCTCCGCTGTCTCTTGTATCCTACCATCAGAGTACAAGCAGATAAATATCCCAAAAATGCATAATACTGCAGCATCAGCAGCAAACACAACTGCAAGTTTAATGACTATTTTTAAAGTTTCAATTCAAAGTAGTTTGCACACATAACTAGAAACATAACTAGAACAGGTGCATGCATGGTCAAAAAGAATCAAAATGAAAGAAATAATAAAAAGCACACTGTTTTATCTGCAATTATAAAACTGTAATAATAAAGTTCTGCGCCAGCTGCCTTGTTTGAGTTGAAACATAATATATTAAAGGAATTATTCACCCAATCTGTTCAGTGGAACCGATTACATTACTCGCTCGCCAATGGATGCTCTGCAGTGAATGGGCGCCGTCAGAATGAGAGTCCAAACAGAGGATAAAAACATCACAGTAATCCTGCATCACTCCAAGGAACAAATACATAAGCCAAAGCAGTACTAAACGAACATGTTGGTGGATTTTGATGTGAGACGACAGGAGATGGACTTTTTCACTTGGATTATGGACTTGTATTTTGGATAGAACCATGGGTTGGACGTATCTTCATGGATGTGTTTCTTTGTGGATTATTATGATTTTATCAGCTGTTTGGACTCTTATTCTGACGGCACCCATTCACTGCAGAGCATCCATTGCTGAGCAAGTGATGGAATCACAGGGGCTCTAGTAACATTTTCACAATAAGTTTCTCCAGTTCTGATCATGGCGACTAAATCTGAATCTTTCAGTGCATGTAAACACATCTAATGACATCTGACTGAACATCTCCATGATTTTTGTCACTACCACCTGGTCCCGTCAAAACCCAATCTTACTGTAATAAATTAGCTCACAAAATGCGCCATGTATCCCCGTGAGGAGCTGGAGAGAGAGATGGCCCTCATGACGCTTGTTAGGCTCCTCTCACTGGTTCCATTACGCCACCGCTTGTGAAATACGAGCCCATTCCTGGTTCCCCAATGTCCTCTTCATAACAACATTTTCTATTCTGGGCTCATTGTCCTGAATGGTTGAAACTGGTTCGGGTCAATATTACCAGGGATCAGTAACACTGTCTTGGGACTTCATTACAGCCCCATAACCGATCCTATTGGACTATCAGTGTCTGATCTATCTCTATTCTCATGGTTTCAGCGATGACTCATGATCTGCTTACAAATTACGTATCATCTTCATTTTAACTCATTTACTGTAAGCCTTTGAGTAAAGGTGCCAAATGTTTTTTTTTTTCTTTCATCTATAAATATTTGTTTACTCAGAATTGCACAAGGCGGATTTAGTTAGTTAGTTTGTTTTAATATCAAATATTTAAATGGAAAAATGTTCTAAATACGACATCTCTTAAAAATAAACACACTGATGGGTTGATCTATTTAGTTATCACTATATATATATATATATATATATATATATATATATATATATATATATATATATATATATATATATATTAGCGTTTTTGGTCAAATGCAAATAAAAAGTTTGTTACAAATATGAAAATGTTTTAATTTAGACACCTTTGGTAGAAAATAAATAGATTTAAATAAATAAATACCTTGGCCATTAATGGGTTAATCCACTCATTTATGTTCACAATAAATATAGTTATAGTAACGGAAGTCTCACTGGTATTTATATTTAAATATCTTTAAATGGGGAAATAATAAAGACCTTATGAATGTAATTCCATTGTTATTTATTTATTAATTTATTTAAACTGATGTGCAAAACACCCTAACACACACACACACACACACACCATAAACACACACACACACCATAAACACACACACACATATATATATATATATATATATATATATATATTTATACACACACACACACACACTTTTTATTTATTCATTCGCTTATTTATGTATTTATTTATTTATTTATTACAAATTATTAATAAAAGTACAACTGATTATAACAGACATCTCTGGTAAAAAAAAAAAAAATGATGGATGGATGGATGGACAAAAGAAACAAACATCTGGGCATTAATGGATTAATCTATTCATTTACTGTCACAATACATATACTGTATTAGATATATTGTTGTGAGGCCAATTTACATTTCCATTTAAATCAAATGCAAATATTTCTAAATTATTCTATATTTACTTATTACAAATTATTCCAATTATTGTCTGGTAGAAAAATAAATAAATTAACAAAAACATCACACAATAACGGGTTAATCTACTCATTTAGGTTCACAGCAAATAAATGATTTGTACTTTTGTGAGGCCAGTTTGTATTTATATTTAAACATGATTAAAGAGGAAACAACAAAGAGCTTCTAAATGTCATTTCAGTCATTCAGCGTCTCGCAGACACTTTGATTTTCTCTCTCTCATGTTTCTCAGTCTGAGTGAAGACGTCCTGACCCAGATTTAGCCACAGGTGGGAAGTGTATTATGTGGGTGTAGGGGGTCGGGGCCCGGGTCACCCAAGCTTTGCCTGCGATTTGCATTTTTATTACACTTGTCGTTGTCCGGGTCTCCCGTCATGTGCTACTGACTCACACAGACCCCTGCCCAGATGAGAGCGTCCTCGCCGGGGCACGCTGTATTCACAAAGGGCCAAAAGCTGGGGACCTGGCATTCGAGACGGGAAATGGAGACGTCTTCAGATGGTAATGTGGACTTTCCATCAGGAATGCTGATTGATTTTTGTTTCAGAAGGCATGACGGCTTATAAACCGCTAGACAGGTACAAAGAGATGCAAGTGTGTTTGTTGGGCCAGAGCCAAAAAGGGTAGATGGAAGGTCAGCGGAAGATCTCCAACACATTCAATATCTGACACTCCAGCGCTAAAAGCTTGGTGCATGTCAGCGCTCACGATGAACTGCATTTATTATGCTCGTATTGTTATAAAAAGGTAAATGCCGGTCTCTTGCTGTGCCTGCAAAACCCACATCAATAATGTAATATTTGGTATTTACAAGAAAAATGTGCTTATGCAGTTGTCATCATGTAGATTTATAAACCTGTGCTGTAGAAAAAAACCGTGTGCTGCGTGCATGTGTGCATGTAAGTGCTGCTGGCTGAACACAAACTCTGCTCTGGATCGAATGTTTTCACTTCTCGTTTACTGGGCTTCGTTTGGGAGTTAGCACGCCTTTCCCAGGACATCTGCTGCCTGCGTCCACGGTCTGCCTCTCGACCAATGGGGACGCTCCTGACGCCCTTCAAATAGGCCGCTGATGTCCTGTGATTGGTCGATGGAGGCAGGGCCCAGAAAGTGAAGACTGAGGCCTGAGAATTTTCCGAAAACCTCCCCACCTCCTCTATGGCTTTCTCGTGCCAACATCTGCTTCCAATCACAGTTTCTCCAGAGACCCCCCCACCTCAGCCCACTCTTCAAGGGCCCCCACTGGAGAACGGTTCTTGGGATTCTCCTAATGAACTGCGGTCCAGCTCTGACTGGAACAGAGATTCTCATCCCTATATGAGGGTTTATAGAAAATGCATCTGGATAAACGTAACACTTGGCCTGGAGTGATTCAAACACTTGCTCCATCCGAGAGGGGAGGAATATGGTACATACTGTGGGAAAAAAATATTTTTGGTGGGAAAATCCGAGAGGGGAGGAATATGGTACTATGAATGATTCAACAGTATGAGGATTACAATGAAATTATGGTACATACTGTGGGAAAAAGCTTTTTGGTGGGAAATATACATTGGACCAAGAAAGTGGAACCATTTTTTCCCCTGTTTTTCGTATTAAAAATATAAACAGATATGGATATATTTTTTCCCCTGTTTTTCGTATTAAAAATATAAACAGATCCTGTTTTTCGTATTAAAAATATAAACAGATAAATACTTAAGAAAATTAAGCTTATTTTAAAATATTAAATACTGTTTGATAAAAATAATAATACATTGATTATATATGATTCTCTGAAAACAAGAACTCAAAATCAAGCAAATTAAGCCTAATATTCTCACCTCATTAATACAAATATTTTTTATTTTATATAGGAAAAGGATAATGCATGGCTATCTGGTTGAAGTGCATTAAAATCATTTAATGCACAGCTAGCCGTGCATTATCCTGCTTATAGCTTGGTAATTTGCCAGCATTATCAAATTAAAGCTGTTAGTAATTTTTGCATTGCAATATTTGACCGGAAGGGTAAAAATGGTGGTTATTTTTGTCAGTTATGGCTCGTTAGCTCTAGAATTCTGCCCGCTTTAAATCAGACTCAAGAGATGAAATAGTGCGGTAAGATCACATTTATTTGAATGAATCGGTTGAGAGAGAGAGAGAGAGAGAGAGAGAGAGAGAGAGAGAGAGAGAGAGAGAGAGGGATGACAGTTGTGTGTGTGTGTGTGTGTGTGTGTGTGTTTTTTTTTTTTTGTGTGTGTGTGTGAGAGAGAGAGAGGGATGACAGTTGTGTGTGTGTGTTATCTTTGTCTGCATGTCTCTCTACACACAATGAAGCTGTGTTACTTCAAAAAAAGCAACTTTAAACCTGATAACTGAGAAATATAATGCAGTGATCTAGTATCTAGGCTATTTTATTAATAAACGTCATGGGTAAATGTTGACAAGTTTGTTCAATTAAAGCAGCCATCAATATAAAATAGTTATTAAACTGTTGTTATGTGTTTAAAAAATATTTTAATAATAATATAATAATATTTTAAAAATAATAATAATACATTTATAATAAATTCAAATATTATATACATATTACAGAATTTAATATTTATAATAAAAACATTCATTTCAATATATTCTCAACAATAATATATTATGATATATTTACTGGAAAAGATGGAATCTATCATTTTTATTACTGATTTTATAAGTTAAACAAATTAATTTAAGAAAATAAAGTTTATTTTCATGCCATCAAATTATCTATAATATTACATAAAATATTATCTATACAGTATACACTCCATTGTTTAATTCTTGATAGACAGACAGACAGACAGATAGACAGATAGATAGATAGACAGACAGATAGATAGATAGATAGATAGATAGATAGATAGATAGATAGATAGATAGATAGATAGATAGATAGATAGATAGATAGATAGAAGGGTATTAAAGGGATAGTTCACGCAAAAACGAAAATTCTGTCATTAATCATCTTCGGAAGACAAATTAAGATACTTTTGATGAATTCCGAGAGCTCTCTGACCCTTCCATAGACAGCAAGGATCCTAAACACTATCAAAGTTCAGAAACGTAGCAAGGACATCGGTAAAATAATTCATGTGACATCAGGGGTTCAACCGTACTTTTACGAAGCTATGAGAATACTTTTTGTGTGCAAAGAAAACAAAAAACAATAACTTAATGACTTGCCATTTTGGAGAGTATCACAATGTATGCGCGTGCTCTGATCTGAACGTAAACAACGTATGCTGTTCTGTGTCATCCGCACCACACAGATATGTTCTTCATGCTGTTTACGCTTCGTTCTGAATGAAAACAACGTACATGCGTGGTGCATAGGTTACCAAAATGGTGCCAGGGTCACGCAGAGGAGAAGAATTGTTGAATAAAGTCCTAATTTTTGTTTTCTCTGCACACAGAAAGTATTCTCAGAGCTCCGTAAAATTATGGTTGAAACACTGACCTCACATGGATAATTTTAATGATGTTCTTGTTAAGTTTCTGGACCTTGATCATGTTAGGACCCTTGCCGTCCATGGGAGGGTCAGAGAGCTCTCGGAGTTCATTGAAAATATCTTTATTTTTGTTCTGAGGATGAACGAAGGTCTTATGAGTTTGGAACGACATGAGGGTGAGTAATTAATGACAGAATATTCATTTTTGGGTGAACTATCCCTTTAAGAAAAAATTAAATCATTTATGCTATATTATCTGAAAACAAGTCTTATCTGACACTTGAATTCATTTTTTATGTTTTGACAATGCTTAGATATTTTTCCCGAAAAAGTCTTAAAAAATACGGAAAATAATTGTAACTGTTTACTTGCTAAAAATGCAATTCAGTGTGATGCACTTTACACCCAGCCAGAAAAAAAAAAAAAAAAAAAAAAAATTTCTTTGTTTCATGAATGACCTTTGTGCAGTCAAAAAATACAAAAACTGCAAGGCCAGAGAGAAGCCGCGCCTTCATACGTTAGCTGGATGGAGATGAGTCTTGCTGCCTCACATACACATGTTTGAAGTGGTTTCTGAAGGGTTTGGGGAGGGCTGCAAGACCACCAAACTGCTGCAGTAAGCGTGCTCTCCCACGACATCTAGAGCCACCGAGGCCAGAGTCAGCTCTCTCTCTCTCTCTCTCTCTCTCTCTCTCTCTCTCTCGATTGTCTCACTGCCCTTCAATACCCATCAAACACAATTTTCATGTGTGGTCGCTTGTGCAGTTTTTCTCTGCATGACTTTCAACTGCGCTGAGGAAATAAACAGCTGCAAAGGCTAATAATAACAGGTACTTACCGTAAATATTCACAGCTAAGGTTCGTGAATCACTATGGGCTAAAGCAAACACACAGAGATGGAGCCGCTGCATGGATTCCCATTACCATGTTTTCCAAGAGCTTCTGCGATGATTGGATACTGGCATCTGGAAAAGCAACTCTTGTTTTGGTGGTGGAAAATAAAAGGACATAAACATCTCTCAAAAAGATTAACAGCCTAGCTTACTTTCTGTTTATATTGGGTAGTGGTGGGGAATAATGTAGTTCCTAAAAAGAATGATGTTGTTAAAAAGTTTTTATACAGGTGTGTTTTTTGCTATATATAAAACTCTTTAAAAATGTGCTTTTTCAGTGAGTCATACAGAAAGACGGTCTTAAAAGACAAAAACCTAATGCTAAAATGCCAAGAAAGCAGTGAACACCTTTTCAGCAGACTTGGTTTCAAAAGTATTCTTCCTACTCAGTTTCTTCATTAAAAAAAAACAACAGAAAACTAAAGAGTTGTAAACCAAACCAACTTTTTCAGACATCTGATTCTCGACAAAAATATATTTAAAAGACAAAACTACCCATCTTTCACAATGCAATGAACTACACATTCTATGAAGCATTACAAATAATGCAATCTAATCATTAATGATGATGCAATATAAAACTATTAACTATAAATCATGCATAAAATATAATATATTTGACATTCAAACATGTAATTATAGTGTGTCTTTCATAATGCTTTATGTGAGTACAGTGGGCACATTTTCATGATAACAGTGATTGCTATTAAAACTATAAAAAATTATGCTGAAATCACATTACTTGCAGCGTTTACAGAAATGCATATTATTGCTTAACAAATCTGAGTGTACAGTAGATTTATTTTGAATGGTTTAGGCTATTCATTACTTCTAAAGCTTATTTAATGTAGAAAATCAGTTGGGTTTTTACTTCTAGAACCCGACTTTTGCATGATATGCCAAAAGTAAGCAGTGTGAAGAAAAAAGCTAGTCCTGTTTAGGAGTATGGCAGCCTGTTTGAGCTTCCTTCCTGTTAAACTCTCATGCCATAACATTTGATCTTGATCTGATTTATTGGCCCGTGTGCTGACTGCACTTCCTTTATACATTAACTTGACATGTGAGGAACATATTCTATAGGGTTTATGTCTCTGAGGAGCTCTGTTATCTTTTTTTTTTTTTTTCTTTAAATCAGTGAAGAAATCTTACAGCACTAACATAAAATAAGCTAAATGGTTTAAAAATTTTTAAAAAAGCTAAAAAAATATTTTATTAAAAATAATAATTAATTTGTAATTTATTCTCAGATGAGCAAGTCTTATTATCGTACACTTAAATGTATCTTGCTTTGAGAATGTTTAGATATTCAGATCCAATATATATATATATATATATATATATATATATATATATATATATATACACACACACACACACACACACACACACACACTCTTTCTCTCTCTTAAATATTTAATAAAAATAAAATGATGATATCAATATGATATTAATTGATATTAAACTAATATTTATTTACACATATCTAAACACATAAAGTAAGATACATTTACAAATTTATTACATAAGATAAACTGTTGGTTAGGAACTTATAAGGAAATAGAAAATCTATTGTATGGTTACACTGCTGCTGACTTTTCAAAAGTGAATGCTCACAATGCACGGCAGCGGTCTAAACTGCCAGTCTGTGTCGCGGTGGGCAGTGAACAGTGGTGAGAGCTGACATTTATGTTCTCATCGCTCACATCATGGTCTCCACCTAAGCTGCCCACATCTGGCTATTTATAGAAAAGAAATGCACACAAAAATAGTGACTAGTACCAAAAAAAATCAGCCCTGTCAGACTCTTGAACAAGTATGGCATGAGCAGAGCAAGATAAAGAGACGAGGGAGGACAAATAGTACTAGCCGCTTTGACATTTTCCATAATGAATCATCTGAACATGCTTTGCACTCATCAGATTCTCGGTCAAGTTAAAAGCACCATGATCTTACTCCAAATCAGATCGCAGAAGACAAGATTACAAGTCATCAGACAGCGCTCTCATTTAAAGGAGTGTGATCATTTAAACTCCTGTAAAGATCCTGTATTTTAGTTTAAAGATGACAGATAAGTTCATAGGCTGTTAGAAACTGACAGAAATGGCGTGATGATGTATGGTCTGTGTGAGATCTTGCATCATTCGGTGGAGAGGGTTCTATTATGTCTAGATTTTTACAGTGGGCTAACAGAAAACTTGATAAAAGTTGAACTTTTGAATTAAATATACTGTATTCTCTCAGAAATACATGTGCTTCAGGCTTAATGTGGTCGCATCACATGACAGATCCCTCATTCTTTCCTTCCATGAGTGCGTTTACGTGAACTGACTCACACTATGGTGGAATTAGCATCTGGCACGGCAGATCACAGCTTCGGAGGAGTCAGTCGGGAACGTCCTTTAACTCGTTCCACTTCAGTGACGTCAACAAGAACATTAACTATGAGAAAGAGTGAAGTCACAAGATGAGGCACCGCATGTATAAACAAGTGCAAACACATTAACGGCTTGGCACATCCCAATGGTCTGAGCAAGGATATGAATACAGAAAAAAGAATGGAAGGATGAATGATAACGGGAGTTGTTCTCAAACACTGAGCATAAACAGCAGCTCAAGACTGATGTGAATCAGAGATCATGGACTCCACCCAACAGGGTCAAAGGGGTTCTTATAAGTGAACCAATAGCGTCAGCAAACTGGATTACAAAAACAATGACAATCTTTTCCAAACCTTATATAAGTTTATAGATAGAGACATACAGTAGATTTATTTTTGTGTGTGAGTCACACAGTGTGCTTCTCATCCATGTTTGTGCATATGCGTGCGTGCAGCCTGATCTCATTATTTTGTATGTTTGGATCGATGCTGAAAGATACAATATAGATGTACAAGCAGCATCTACAAATGTACACAATATTATGTATTTACAGCTATAGAAATATATAATATGTATGATTAATTTTAATGTTATAAAAATATTTTTATAGTTATATTTGGTGCATTTATTACTAGGCACTTATTACACTCTTACCTCTAAACCTAACCCTAACACTTCTTAAAAATATATAAGAAATATATTACAGATAATCATATTGATTTATTTATACAGCTTTGTAGTAACAACAAAATTTTGCATTTGTAATGAGTGTGGAATTGGCTACTGAGGATGGAGATGAAGATTGTAAATACATAAATGTATGTTGTTTTGAGAATGTTTAGATATTTTACTGGACAAAAGAGAGTTTTTTTTTTTTTTGTAAAAATATATAAACATTAAAATTAAGATACATTTACACTTTTTATTATTTATATTTTTTTACATTATAAAAATTATTTTTTATTTTTTTATTTTTTGTATACAAAAAATAAGCTTTGTTATCTTTGCTTAATTTATTATAATTAAATATAATTCTTAAATATTTTATAAAAATATTTCATAATATTTCATAAAAAAATAATAAAATAGTTTTTAATATACTCTCAAGAAAACAAGTCTTTTTATCCTACACTTAATTTTTTTTTAGATTGATAGATAGAAGTATATTATGTAATGAGTTACATAAATTTGTTTATATATATATATATATATATATATATAATATATATATATATATATATATATATATATATATATATATATATATATATATATATATATATATATAAACAAATTTATGTAACTCATTACATAATATACTTGAATTTAGCTCTGTTTCAATACAACCCAATTCTACAGATTCTAAAAATGTTGCATTTTGTTGTATTGTAAGATATTTCTTTGATTCACAGCATGTTGAAAAAACACATTTTATGTTCCACATAAAAATAAAAATAAATGATAAGCCATGGTTAAAAATTTATAGAATCTTCATTTTAAGGTTTTAAAGTGTATTCTATTTTAACATTATGCAATACTATGGAATGAGTAGTCAGCAAACGTCACAGATCAAAAGGAAATGTTATCATTTCAAATGAGTCAACTGCGTTTAGCAAATGTGATTCAAAACTCAATGATCTTAACGATAATAAATACAACAGTATCAACTAATTAAAGGTACAGTTCACCCAAAACCAGCATGACCTGCATGAAACCTGAAACCTTCCAAACCTGCATGAATTTCTTTCTTCTGTTGAACAGAAAGATGTTTTGAGATTGTTGGTAACCGAATAGTTGATGGTAGCCTTTGACCATACAGCATCAAAAAAAAAAAAAAAAAAAAATTATAATATGGAAGTCAATGGTTACCGTCAACTGTCTGATTACCAACATTGCTCCTAATACCTTATTCAATAAATATGATTACTCATGAGATCACATAAGGGTGTGTGTGTGTGTGTCATAAAGGCTATCAATGAAACATCACTCCAGCTTTATGCTGTCTGGACTCCAGTAACGTCTAGACTGATATTTTTCTGCTATCGTCTCCTGGCTGTCTTTGTGTGTAGTTTTGTCATGGGTGGCCCTGCTCGTTGCCAGCCAGAGAGATTGCTGGAGGTTTGATTCCCGCTGTCGGAGACTAAACAGACTGCTGTGTGTTTTATCTATTAAACGCTGCTCCTGCAGACTGACTTATCACAACTTTGCCAAAAACTGGAACACGTTTGGTGTGTATTAATAGATTATTATGAACAATTACGAGCACCGAGCCTACAAGTGGAGAAGAAAGGTCATTCCGTGGCCTAAATAAAATGGGTGACTTGAAAAGGAACTAGCAGGTAGAAATGCACTTTATATTCACAGAAGTCAGGGTTTATCTTTTTACCCGGTTGGCTTGGATTGTGTCCTGTGTCCCCTCCTGGATATTCCCACATTAGGAGTGTCCACGCCGCTCTCCAGGGCCGGGAGGCTGGGAAAGGCAGCAGCCTGGTGTTCTCACATTCAGTCCAGGACGCTTGTACATTGGCCAGATGTGTGGATGAAGAAACCAGCTCAGATGTGTTCAGAGCAGCACAGCCAATTGAACTGAACATCGTCACAAGCCTGCAGGGAGACATCAGCTGGTTACTGGATGTAGGGATGAGGTTTGACCGTGAGGAACTGATCTAGATTGATTTCATGGAAAAGATGCTGGTGTAGCAGAGGGGCTCTGGTTTCATGTGCATGCAAGGTTTGATGGGTTTGTTTGTACTATTTTAAAATGTATGCAACGGGATCCAAAATTCATTACAAATGAAAATGAAAACATATGGAATGGTTAGTGTTTAGTAACACCTTAATAAATGTACTAGGTTTAGTTTTAACATTTAAAGGGACGATTAACAATCAAACTGCCTGTTACAACTCATCTGTTGTTTTATTTTAAATATAACATTTATAAACGTATAAACATGTATCCACTACAATAAACTAAATAAAACATGAAAATGTCGTCTTGTGTTCACTACAGACCTTGTTTCAGAATCAAAAACACATTGACTTTAGGGGATGATGGAACCAGATGTTGTAAAATGCTAAGAATTCAAAAGCAGTAAAATTTATTTACGGGTTTCGCCGTACAAAAAGACATCATCCCTGCATACCTGCAAAATAAGACTGTGTTTTACACACCCTCGAGGCATCCGATGTGTATATGACTTTCTTGCTTCAGACGAATCCAATGAGAGTTATATTAAAAAAAAAAAACCTGGCTATTCCAAGCTCTATCATTGTAGTGGGCGAGTGTTTCTGTTCAACAGTCCATAAGACGTCAAATAAAGTGCACACATCCGTATTAAAACGTGCCACACATGGCTCAGGGCATGAATAAAGGCCTCCTGTAGCAAATCCATGCATTTTTGGGAGAAAAAAAAAAAATCCATATTTCAAATGTAATAAACACTTTTTTTCTCACTTCCGCTGACTTTCATACCAGGAAGCTGTTAGGAAGATATGCTAGTCTCGCGAGTTTTTTTTTTTTTTTTTTTTTTTTATGTAATTTTTTTATGTATTGTAAATTGTCTTTTTGTGTGCTGGTGTTGCTGTAAATAAAAAAGAAAGAAAGAAAGAATTTGTTTACAGGAGCAAAGGAAGCAAAGTTTCCTTACTTTAGCAAAGGAAAAACAGTCTCCTCCTTGCTTATATCTAAATCCTCTGACATTTTTCTTTACAAATCCTTGTTTTGTACTTCTAATTCGTGACCAGTGTTTTGTTTAGTTCTTTCTTCGAGTTCATCACCAATCATGCAACGCCGACGTCCTACGTACAGTACGTCATACATACCACAGTTAGATGAAGTGAAAGAGAAGTATTTATTACGTTTGAAATATGGACATTTTTCTTACAAAAATGCATGGATTTGCTACAGGAGGCCTTCATTTACTCCCCGGAGCTGTGTGAGGCACGTTTTATTACGGATGTGCGCACTTTATTTGATGTCTTTTGGACTGTTCAACAGAAACACCCGCCCACTACAATGATAGAGCTTGGAAGTGCCAGGACAATTTTTAATATAACTCTGATTGGATTCGTCTGAAAGAGGAAAGTCATATATACCTAGGATGCCTCGAGGGTGAGTAAAACACAGGCTAAAACCCTTTAAATCTAAACTGTAAAAACCTTAAGGGTTTGTGTAACTGACAACATCATAGTTTACCAAAGACAGCATCTCTTATGATTGAAAACTAAAGACAGAAACAATCAATACACATTTAGTCACAACCTCAGTCAATAAAAATCCATGCTCATGATTACAGATTTCCATTACGCCTCTTTCAAACGTTCACTTGGTATGAATATGCATACACCAAAAGCGAAATAAACAAATATTAAATGCAAAAATCAGTACGTCAAATGAGTAGGATGTCCAAATCCACAGCAAACATTAAACAGTATGCAAACAATACCTGAACAAAATACTGCATCTGCTGAAATTCAGTTGTGAGCAAAATCTGGACAATTTTCTATCCCATAATGCCATGGGAGCTGCAGAGCCATTAGATTTGAAAAGTTTAAACATGAAAAGGCTGAAACTGTGGCTCTTTTGAAGTTTAAGTGCCTGTTGCACAGACTTGATTCAACACATATGAGTCAAAGGACAATGGCAAAATGGCGTATATAGTAAATCCAATACATGAATACTTCTGGCACTGTGCTAGTTTGGCACTTTTAGCACCTGGTTAAACTGGCTTGTGGGTGTTTAATGAACAATATGCAGGTTTTCTGATAAACAGCGGTGTAATGCATTTGCCCCTGAATTACATAACAGATTTCTAAAATATATAACAACGATTTCTTAGTAGTCATGCTGCATCTTCTCTTATCTGCAAAGAGGACAACATGGAATAAAAATAAGACAGACAGATAAAGATGGGGTGGTGAAGCTTAACAAACTGCAGACTTGCAAACCGCAGCTTGTACTGTGAAACACCTTTCTTCCCCCACACTGTGAACAAGTGCAAGAAGAGTAGGCGGCAACATAGCAGATAAGAAAGAGGGAGAGAGATAGAGATTCAGGTCACTGACACTGCAGCCTCAACTTACTCCAAGACTGCAACCGAAGGCCAGTTGTCTGGACTGACCAGAGGAACCCGACCCTGTGAACCGGTTATGTGTCGACACCTTCCCTTTCAGCTGTCATTGCACTTTCGCAATCTCCACGAGCGAAGTGGAGCATCGACAGGAAACCACTTTATCGGGAGCACAAACTTTCTCAGAAAGCCATCACGCATTAAACACAGTTAGAAGGGACTAAAGCATAGTTCAGCTGGTAGAGCGAAACACTGGGTCATGGGTTTGACTCCCAGGGAACACACTCAAATGTGCATTCAATGCACTGTAAGTCACTTCGGATAGACTAAATGTAGGACTGGGACACAGTCCATGAGTTGTGATCCTTCTCAAAAGATGTTTTTGATTGTTGCATTGGAACATGCTGAAATCAGCATGAGAGACGTGCTGGTATCTTGTATAAACCAAGACTGCTGCCAATAAACGCCCACACGCGTCTTTGATCTGACATATAAATAAAAAAATAAAAAGAAGCAAAGCAGAGGACAGTTTTGTGGTCTTCTTGACTGATGCCCTATATAACAAAAACAGAAAAACACTTATGTGAAATGCAAACAAAAGACATGCCTAGTATTTGATTTAGACAAACACAGAGACTTTATAATCTATACTCAACCTGAAGGTGTGTTTCAACTTTTATATTTGTCACTATGTCTAGCACACAGTATGTGTGATGTGTATTTCATCATTAACAGCATCACTGTGTTCTTGCTTGTGTAACATGGACATGCATGTGCCTAAATACTTTTAAGAACTAGCCAAATAAGAAACTGGCAAATTGGCAGTATTTTCTAACTTTTACAGTGAAGTAATATTATTTGTCGCCATTCAGTGATTGTCCTACATGCTGAATTCAACAGAAAATTAACAATAATACAATAATTTACATTCATACATTCATTTAAAAAAAGGTATTAATTATCTATGTATATATGTAGAATTATAGAATGATAAGATGGTTAATCAGGTTCAAACCATTTCCAGTATATTTTATTCTGAATCACTGAATAAGTGAACTGTTAACTCGTTTATGAATTTGCAAACTGATCGAAACAGTGTTTACGGAAGTACATATCAGTAGTTCTAAGATCATTTTACTCTCAGTTCTCGGCTTATTTTCAGTCAGGGTGTCAGATACTTCAGAGAAACCGATTCATGGATTGAGTAAACTTGCCATGAAATGGAAATTCACCCGATCTGTTTTTTAAATGCATTCTATAGATCTCATTGTGGACAATTTTTTTGGTGTACATGTTTCATTTTTACCTTGCAATATTTAATCAAAAATTACACTTCTGTGATCTTCTAGATCTTCCGGTGAACTCAGATATCTCACTGATGAGCTCAATACCGATGTCACAATACCGAAGAAAAGATCTGTCACAAACAGTTCCAATTCAGTCTGATTTGGGTGAACTAGTTCAACAGAATGATTCGTTCATAAACTGGACATCCCCATTTGATTTAGTTTCTTGCTAAAACTTGTGAAATACTTTTATAGATAACCTGATTTTATTTAGCTCGCTGCATAGAGACAAATGGATATGACCTCTGCAAATGAGGAGGACACAGAGGAAGAAGTCAAGTGAAGACACTTTATAAATGAAAGTACCAGCCTGTGCTCAGGAAGACATTAATGGAAAGCATCTGTGTGCAGCGGCGCTGGAGAGGATCCTTGTATTTTTAGCTGAGAATGTGCCTCTCGTTTACCTGCGGACGCATAGAGCAATGATTTATTGACCCAGTGTTTGGCCGGCCGCTCCAAAGCTGAATTAATCAGGTGCGAGACACATGGAGCCTTCAGACAGACAGGGAAAAAAGAGGGAGGGACGACGAGAAGAAAAGAGAGATTGCAGACAAGGGAGGGGCAGCATGAGTCAAATTGGAACATGTCCAATCTGGCTGAGCGTATCTTATCTTCAGGTGAGAGACGATGACCCCCGCGGTGGAAGGCAGGATCAGGGCTCGGCAGACGAGCTTCTAGATGATGCCTGATCCTCATGCTACCCTTCCCTTGCTCTGTCTTTCTCTCAGTGGCTTTGATGTACAACTGGTGCGTTTTAGGCACGCTCTGTCGCTGAAGCACTATTTTTATCTGCTCTCAGGTGGGATTGGGTTCAGTTGGGACAATCTTTAAAAGTCCAAAACTGAAAATTCAGTCATAATTTTCTTGCACGTTTTCTGCATGACTTAATATCTTCTGTGAAAGATACTTTGAAAAAAATCTATATAATAGACGGGTAGCAACTGGTTCAACACTCTTCAAAATGTCTTGTGTTTGTGTTCTGCAGAAGAAAGAAACTTCAGATGAGGCTGTTAAGGATGGTTTTAAGGCCCGTTCACACCAAGAACAATGACTGTAAAGATAACTTTATTAGCGTCCACACCAGTGCACGTGCGTCTGCCGCTTTAAATTCTCAAGCTCGTTATAGCAGGATTGATTCTGATTGGGTGTCAATGTTTTTATTATTCATCTGCTAGAAAAAAAAAAAAAATTCTAAAAGTGACTCCAACCTTATTGTTTCTCTGCGCCTTTATCATTATAATCGTTGTGTGGACTCTGCTATTTTTTAATATTGAGAAAGATTTTTAAGACTTTATATTTATAGTTATCGTCCTTGGCGTGAACAGGCCTTTAGTCTTTACAATAGCATGCACTGTATAAATGTCTTAGATTACATCATTTTCACAACTTTCAAGATTTTATGGAGTTTTTTTTTTGTCTATTGATAGTCTCTTGGAAAGATGTTTCATCAGCTGAACAATTGAAATGTTGTTATACAAGAATACAATCATTGAACACATCCCTCACGGGCTCGTTTTCATTCCTGCCAAAAATCAAATATGGAGCTTTCCTGACAAAGTTAATGTTGGCAAAAACACATTAGCATACAACTCTTACTGTTTCTACTGAATATTCAGAGCAAATTTTCTTTGCAGCACTCTGAATGTCTACTACAATACAATTACCAAAATGTGCAGTATGTAACACTGAATACACATCCCACAGTGCATTGCATGTGACTTCATTTTCCATTTCCACTTTG
Organism: Cyprinus carpio; assembly: GCF_018340385.1. Taxonomy (NCBI): domain Eukaryota; kingdom Metazoa; phylum Chordata; class Actinopteri; order Cypriniformes; family Cyprinidae; genus Cyprinus; species Cyprinus carpio. Next base: position 2,375,666 of record NC_056614.1, read on the forward strand.
ACGAATGTTAAATATTATTTGATCAGGCTACCAAATGTTAAGGATTTTTTTTTTTTTTTTTTTTTTTTTTTTATAAGTTTGTATTAAAAAAAGAAATAAAGAAAGAAAAAAAAAACAGTTTTAAGTTCCCCTTCAAGTGGAGTGTGAAATATCGTCATTATGAATTCTGAGCAAATGAATGACCAAGTCATATTTTAGTCATATTTACAAGAGGGGAACTCATAATTTTAGATGACAACAGGATGCAGAGTTCTGATGTTAGAAGTGGCGTGTTGATTTGCAGCATGGTGGATATTAATCTATAATACAGATAACATCATAGTGTATTTATAATCTATAGAGATCAGTGAGCGGAAAGCAAGCCTGTTGTGATTGGTGTTAATCACTGAACTTCCACGGTTTACTTCACATGTAGTTGAAATACCATGTAAGTTACAGAAATGAACACTTTCATCATTTTGGATTTAGATGTACTCACGTAACAAATTTAAGTTATAAAAAGATTGTGGGAACATTGTTTCTTAGAACAATACTTACAGGTTACAAAAAACATTTCTTAATGTTCTACTAACTACATTTTCACCAAAAACAATGTTATTTCAATGCTTACTTTTACGTTTAAAATGTGCAGGTTTTCTTGCTCTGATTAGAATGTTATTTAAAGGTAACATAAAACGTTTCTTAAACGTTCTACTAATTTTATTTTTACCTAAAATGTAATGTTATTTGAAGATTTATTTGTACTATTCTAAGAATGCTAAAATGTCCAGTGTTCTTGTCGGGATTAGAACATTATGACGAAGTAACTTAAGTTATTTTCACCGTTATTAGGAACAAACATAACACACTTCCGCATTTTCCCACCTCCGAGGGTTAAAGGTTACAAAAAAACATTTCTTGGAATGTTCATCAAGTACAAATAACATCATAAGGACATCTGGCTGGGTAGTTATTGGGTTTATTGTTCATATATAACGGATTTGTTTTGTTTAGACTACTTTCGTACAATGTTTAAGACTTAAATGGGTGACATGTCATTATAACAAATGCCCATCTTAGAGATACAATCTTCCTAGGTGCACTTGAGTGCTGCATTATTTCCCAGTTAAAGTCATATCACGAAAATGCATTCTACTTCACATACTATTTTAAATAGTATATACTGCACACAGTATTCAGTGAGTATCCATTCAGAATACAAGCCGCTATAGCCATTGTCTTGTTGACTGTTTATGAACTGAATCAGCTGTAATGGGTCACAAACCTGCTGCATCTACGGCTCCAGCATTCCTGAATCTTTTAGCACAGGATGTGATATTCAACATGCTGATGAACTGCACTGAACAATTAACTCAACAAAGTCCACAAGAACACAATAACAACCCTAAACAAAGTGAATGCGTCAATCTCTGAACCCACTTGTTGACAGTTCTGATTGGGGGGGTCAAACGCAGCTCTCTGCTGGCAGCTCAGGGTGTACAGGGCCAGGTTTGGCCCCGCAGGAAGTCTGCAGGATGCTCCTTAAAAGGCCTTTACTTCCTCTGGCTTTGAAGAGGCCAGAGCTTCTGCGAGGAGGGCAGGGTGCCATATTCAGATCTGACGGATTTCCTTTTTCCTCAAAGATTCAGCTGAGTCTCCTCTTTTAAAACAGAGAGAGATAAAGAAAAAGAAGGTGGAGGAACTTAAAGGTGAATAAAAAGGGAGCATCTGTCGGGCATTTGCTTAAACCTTGAGCCAAAACGTCTGGAGAGAATCTGATCTTGGCATTGCTATAAATATCCATATATCCATGTAACGCTTATGAAAAACGGGAGGATATGAAATGAATCTCTTGACTTAAATGTCCTTAAATGTATCTAACTTGTGGTAGCAGCCACTCATAATATATAATACTGTATAAGTTTTGGGAAAAACAGCAAATCTGTCTTTAGGTTATTTAAGGGTACTGTTTCATATACCATAAAATACTTTCAAATATCAAGCCAATTGATATTTTTATGCATGACAAAATTAGAGATGCCATCCATGTGAAAATCCCTTGTGATCAAACGCACTTAAAAAAATAAAAATTGTGCTAAGAAAGAGTGCTTATCTAGCGCTGTTAAACGATTAATCACGATTAATTGCATTCAAAATAAAAGTTTTTGCTTACGTAATATATGTGTGTGTACTGTGTAAATGTATTGTGTATATAATAAATACAAACACATTCAGTATATATTTTGAAAATATTTACATGTATTTACATGTTTATATTTATATTCATATCATTTATATTATATACAAATATGTAATATATAAACATAACATATTTTTTCTGAAATATATACATGCATATATGGGTATTTATATATACATAATAAATATAAACAGTACACACCTATATTATCTAAAGGAAAACTTTTATTTTGGATGTGATTTATCGCGATTAATCGTTTGACAGCACTACTTATTACGTAAATAATATACTTAAAAATAATATAATTAATATATTTATGAAATGTTTTGGATGTTTTGTTTGGTTTATTTTTTGTTTTTTGTAATGAAGTTGTTATGGTGTTTTATAATTATTATTAAATGCAATTAGTTGAACTTAAGGGTTTTTCGACCCACTTAAGTATGACTTCATTATTAAAACATTACGATTTAAAATGTACTTTGAAGTACAACTTTGACATTTATTACAAAGCCCACTTTATAAAATTCTACTTAACTGTGTGTCAAGAAAGAAACACACCTGTGAAAGTGTCTCTCTTTAAGTCACATAAGTGGTCTTTTATTTCATTAATGTTATTCCCTGCAAGTACAGTTTTTAAAACTATAATTTTAAGATTTGAATTACACTACAAGTGCAAGTGACAGATAAATGCAAAGACTGTGCACGTGCACACACTTACAAACATCCCAATAACTGTAGTGTTTTAAAAATAAATGAACTGCTAGTATCAGTTTCACATGGATCTGGCTTTCAGACACACATGCACATGTCTGCACGCTGATAATGTGTGTGTGTGGGTGTGGATGTGAAAGGAGCAGTGGGCGGCAAAAACCACACACACACAGTCGCATCACACCTTTAAGTGTGCCTCAGGTGCAAGAGAAGATAAAATGGGAGAGTATGACATCATGAATGATGTCATGAAGGAAGCATGTAGGATGTATCGCTAGCCAGAAATATGTGAGTGACCTCTTCTTCCATTATCCTGTAAATAAGGGGCTAAAAGTTTACGAACATGATTTTAAAAGGGAAATTAAGCCAAATAGATGATCTGAAATGGTTTGTGTGTGATTATGTGACATAAATATTTTATTTTGTTATGTACTGTTTATATGTCTTTAATGTCACAGTTTCATATGCGCCACCTGTTCTCTGTTTGGAAGTATAAAGGTTGATCTGGCCTTGGTTCAAGAATGTGTTTTATACCTCTGAATTTAAAAATAAAAGCTGCAGCCGGTCACGTACGCTGCTGTATGACTCCAGTGACCTCTCCTCTCTATATATGCGGCTCTATCATTTCAAAGATGCAGAAAACAGGGATGGAATCATGGAAGCCAATCATAAAAATGGAATTCACAGTATAATGCAGGGAATTTGCCAAATTCCGGATGAATAAATTAAAAGCAGGGCTGTATAATTAATCCAATCCTGATATGAATGAAGTCTATGATTATTACGCTGCACAGTTTCGTCTACTGCACACATACTGAAGAGCGACTGATGCTCATGGTGTTTTTATCTGTCATCACACTAAATGAGGACATGAACCCATGAACTTCATCTCCAGAGCTGCTTTGAGAGTCACTTCTTCACTTTATTTGATGAAATCAGCGTCAGATACACATAGAAACTCAAAGCTTTTCACTACAACTCTATAAAAGTTCTGTTTAACTTGATGAAATTATGACAGAAATATATAACTACTGTTATTAGAAATTTTAACAAATTGTTCAGCTCTTAAGATTGTATGAATTTATTGGACTAGACATACTTTCTGATTATTAAAATTTACTTAAATCATTAAAACAGAACCCATAAAAATGAAAAACGTAAAAACAGAGAATTCAGAAAAGCCCTAAAAATTTAATTTTTGTTAAACCTTTAATGTCGTTGTAACATTTCATAGTATACATGATTTCAGTTAATCAGATAATTTAAAAATTAAAACATAATCCAGAAAAAAATGATAATGGAGAAAAATAAAACAGATTTCACTGAGCCCTGAAAATTAATTTAAAAATTAAAACATGACATTATATATATATATATATATATATATATATATATATATATATATATATATATATATATATATATATATATATATGTGAATTATATATGTTTTTATTTAGCCCTGAAAATTAACCTGTGAGATTTTATATTTATATTTTTTGCAAATCACTGGATTCTGAAAAAAAAAAAAAACAACAACAACAACAATAATAATAATAAATAATAATAATAATAATAATAATAAAATATTTCACTGGACCATAAAAATAATATTTGTTTAACTTTTAATAAACTGTTGTTGTAGTTTTACAATTCAATCAATACGACATGCTTTCTGATTGCAAGTTCATTTAAACATTAAAATAGAATCCTGAAAACAGAAAGCATCTGAAAAAAAATTCTTAGGGCCCAATACATATGAAGACTTCTAAATAATGACATTGATATATCAACACTTAAAGTATATTTGGACTGAGCACGTTCTTTGGAAATAATGTACAGCATGGCCATATAAATATTTTATGTTTAAGCGCATTCTTTCTATAGAGTTTGTACATAAATCTCTGTAAATGACTGTCATTTTCCACATTCCCAGCTGCAGGATTGTTTAGTCTTGTTGTTGAGTTTCCCTGCTGTGATAAGGAGCAGGGTAAACACGACCGGTGGGACCCGATCGGGCTGCACTCACACTGGGCTGACAGCCGGCCGAGAACGCAGGCTGTGGGCCTCTCAACAACCACACGCAGGTCAGGAAACATCTGGGTGACTGAAAGCAACAGATGCCGTAGCCCGATAAGGGAAGCACTCTCCACCCCACTGAACCGGCCTCTCACACGTCCAGGTGGGTCCTAACCTTGGCTGAGGCTCTCTGAAGGACTAAATAATCATATCAAGTCTTTCTTTTCAACAGAAGGGACAAACACCTGGCCAGACTGAGTGATTATAACTCGCAGCTATTGTTTGGTTATTATTGTTCTCTGGCGGGTTTGATCCATTGTCTGACGGGGGTCTCTGGAGGATCCGTCTAAAAGCGATTAAGCCACTCTGTGTCTCTGTCTGCGTCATCTCCTGTTTCGCTTGGGATATTGTTTGTTACAAGAAGTTCAAATTATGAATCAATGGCTGGTCATTTATGCGTGTCTCCGGTTGAGGGCGATCGGCTTTGAACTGATTGAATTCACATCCAGCCTTCTTGATTACTCGGTGTGAAGTGCTTCAAGGAAAGGTTCACGCAACTGTTTTTGTCCATACAATGAGAGTCAATGGGTTCAAAACTACTGCACTCCATTGTCTTTCCATAAAATGAACAAATTTTGGATTTTTTTTTTTTTTTAATGAACTATGTATTTAAAGTTGACATGAAAGGATTTCCCCCCCCTACTGTGACACACTGCATGAGTGAAAAGGCTTATAAAAAATAAAATAAAAAAATAAAAAATTGTTGGGCAGGACCAGATTTTGTCTTTTGGGAAATGACTGGATCATTAAATCCTTGCCGTTTGCTGTTGCTGTGAGTTCGTGTGATGACAGGTTGCAGGAAGGAAGGGATAGTAATAAAACAATAATTAAAATAAAAAAATAAAACTTAAATAAAATGTTAATTATTTTTCTACACTAAAAGTACAGGTTTGCTGTGCTTGTTTTTAGGGCCATAGAGTTTGACCAAAATTCTGTTCTTATAAATAAAAATATCCATATAATAACAATAACAATAACAATAACAACAACAATAATAATAATAATCATTATTATTATTATTTAAAAAAATAACAAATGCTATTATTGTCATATTTAGCTTTAAAATATTATATATATATATATATAATATATATATATATATATATATATATATATATATATATATATATATATATATATATATATATATATATATATATATTTTTTTTTTTTTTTTTTTTTTTTATATATTGTATGGCCTAATTTCTTTATTTTCAATTATTAAACCATCTAACTTCCATTTTGGTTAATGACAGGAAGTCCTTAAAGCTTCTCTTTAGTTGATAAGCGCTTCTTGTTCCAAGTATAAGAATATGTTACTGTGCATTTTTCATTCCCAAATGAACTTTAAAGCGACTCACACTCAGAGCAGATTCAGAGATGGAGTTTATGCGGAGCAGCATTTACTGTGAATTGAGCCACTCACAGGATCATCAGCTTCTCAAGTGTAAAAAAACACAGTGCTGCGTTTTACTCTGAAACACACAGAGCATATTTTTATTTCATTAAATCACAGCCTTTGTGATTTGATAATCTCACTAATACATCTTATTAAGATTTTGGTTCTGTTTTAACTAATAGTGCAGCTCTATGTGCCCAGAAAAATAATTTACAATAAACAGTGCAATATTCCATTAAAAAGTAAGAAATGTCAGCTTGACTGATTTCATGATGACTTCAGGTCTTGCAAGCAGTGGGCTTTTTCAGACTAGTGTGTTAAAGTGGATGAACGAAAGTAACACATCTGTCAGCCGTGACCGGTGTTAAAACAATACTGAAGAAAAGAGACAACATTTGCTACTAGTTTCAGAATCTTTGTTGTGCTCTCAGACATCGCTGGCCTCATGGGACCAACTGCATCTGTTCCTCCTCGGCTCTAAGAAAACCCTCATGGGATCCAGCCATCAAACACATGTCTCTTTTCGGCCTGTTAGTCCTTTTCAAATCATACATGAAGTCTTTGAATGAGAGAAGTTCTGTTTAGCTTCTATCCTTTATCAAAAAATAAACAATCAAGAACATGACATTTTCCACTTCAGTTTTAGCAATGCCAAGTGTGACTGATAAACAAGGAGATGGATATCACAGACTGGGATTTGAAATAAATTCAGAAATGAAACTTAAAAATTGTGTTGAACAACCCAAACCAACTCTCCTGGCCATATTAGTTGCTGACACACATAATCTGCCTCCATCCTCATCACTGTCTGCTGTAATTAGCCACACAAGCATCTACACGACTCCCGGAGGGGTGCTGGGTCTGCACTGGGTGGGCCGTCTCACAAACAGGAAGTGGAGGAAACAGCAGTGAATGTAAGAGGAAATGAGGACGTAGGGAGAGGTGTACGGCCACAATGCTGATGGAGGAAATGGACGATTATAAATAGCCGAATGGCCTTCCCCACGCTGAGTGCTGGGTCACGGCTGAAACCTCAGACAATAGAGAAACCGTCCTTGAGGTCAGGGCTGAGAGTGGGGCTGGGAAAGGTTTGGCTCTGTAAGCCAGTGACTAGAACGTTTACATGATTGACGGACTCATTAGCTTTAGTTACATTCCTCGTCGACCTCCGAATATCAACAAAAAAATGAGGAGAGAGGAAAGCAGTGAGAGAGGAGTAAGAGTTACTGTATGTAGAAGAAACAATTCATGTTACTTGTCATTACAGTGAAATTTCATGAGATATCACACAATATATAATGGCATTATGATGGTGTCAAACAAAACAAACAAGCTATCTAATAGACAGAAATATTTAACTTAGGCTTATTGGGAAAATGTGCCTGTGGTGACATTTCTGCAAAATAATTTTATGTGGCTTCTTGCATGTTTTGCATTTTTTCTTTTTTTTTTAAGTGAAATGTCCAGAGTTGCAAGTGAAATATATGAATGTTTATCACACTTGTCATACCTATCATGACAGTTTAAAAAAAAGAAATGTCCAGTGAGCGGAAAGGTTAATGCTCTGATGTGCTTGAAAATAAAATATCACCTATGCATTATCTAACCGATAATATCAACAAATGCAAACGTGAGGTAAAAAAAAAAAATGCATTTGTTGAAGCGACCATGCCATTTTAGCTTGCTTATACAAGTCTTTGAGCTCTTTTATCATGACTCGTACCCAAGTGCTAAGAGTAATGCTGTACCGGGTGCGTTACCGAGCAAGCCTACTATGTCAAAAAGCCATACATACAGAGCTTATTAAGTGATGGAAGCATCAAAATAAATTAGTTTACAAGTCATGCACTATATGTGTTTTGAAGTCATAACATGGTACTGTGCAGGGGACCTTTATAAGTCAATTAGCTGTGCCTGTGATCACAATTTGTCAAAAGGCATAAAAGTCAGTTGGTGCTGACTTGAACACTTGAATCTAGTGTTCAGTTCAGTTGGAAACTGCAATTAATTGTATGTACATTTTTGGAGTTTTGCAAAAACGTAGGTCCAAATAGGAGTTCTGTAGATTGTCATACATATATGGTAGCGCTGAGGCCAATATAAAAGTGTAGTTCTTAATATTTATGAAATAGCAGATATTGATATTTAAAATTCAGTCTTTCTCTTCTGAGAAAACAGATTGCTAAAATATTGATGACTCATCTTGCACTACACAGACTTTTGTCCAATTAAATGCTCTTAAGAACCACAAGGTCCCTTCCCTTAAAACCAGTTGAATCTGATTAATAATAGCAAAGTATTTAATAAAGTTTCATGTCTGTGATAAAACTATTGCCAGAATACTGTACTCTTCCTCTTATTTTCTCACAGTCTTTTAAGAGTTTGCCAGAAAACATGAATATGGCATATCACATACAAAAAGAGTACCAAAAGATACCACTGTAATACCACATCTGCATCCCTCAGAACACACATTTAAAAAAAAAAAGAAAGAAACACACAAACAAACAAAGATGGTTTAGGATTTATAATGAACAATTTCTATTGCTATTAAAATGCTATTATATTTCACTAATAATTACAAATAAACAACATGTAAAAATAACAAAAAAAACTACATTTAAAATAGAATGACTGAAACAGTATTGTAAAGCATCATACTTGTTTTATTTACATTTTAAAATCGTTTTGGTAAAGAACTTATCGACTGTTAATATAAAACATGCTTTAATGCTTGCTCGTGTGCAGAAATAAACCCCAGACATGCTACATCTGCCATGTTGGCATTGTCACTGTTCCCTGCCATTTAGGAATATGATGTCACCTCACGCAAGGCCTCATGGGATAGTAAATGTCCATCGGATACATCAGAGTGGAAGCAGTAGGTCACTGCATATCTTTTTGTAACCTTTGAAATATGTTGAGCTACCATGTAAATAAAGTCACAAGTGGAATATAGTACCATGATATATTTATCAAAGCATCACTGTACCGTGATACCGCAACAATATGCCATAAAACTCTAGGTGAACAAACCACACACTTGATTTGAATATACAATGTCTAATTTGGGCAGGTCAGAGCTAAAAGTTATTAATTGCAGTACCTACATCCTCTTTAGTGAAGGAAGTGAATCCTGCTAGATTGACTATGCAAAAAGCTGCAGTGTGTCTTGTTATTCTCGAGGGATTTAAGCACAGACTGTCACGCGATACAGAGAGAGGCTGTGGGAACTTAAATGGGGGCCTTTATTACATACAGAATAAAAACATAAAGCTATCAATCACGTTTTAAAGAAGTGTGAAGGCCAGAAGTGAATTCAACCATTGGTCACCCAATGAACCCACAGCAGCCAAAGGGTGAGCCACTTCCTTCTGTGGTGAAATTATAAATTTTCTGTTTCGAAGGATTGTGAACTTTTGTCCTGAGAGCTGCAACTACATGCGATGTTCCCAGAGCAATTCCAGTCCATTCTATCAAGTGGCAGTTTCACAGATATATTTTGACAGGTATGATTCTCACAGGGTCTCAGAGTCTGTCTCAAATCAGCCGTCAATTATTGTCTCTCTATTGTCTCTGACAAGTGGAGGCTGAGGACAGGAGCATGTTTGGGAGATCGTGTACCTTTCTCTGTGGGTGGCTTGTATCTTCACATTGTCACTTTGATGAATGGCCAGGTCATATGATAAGTTGATCTTGCATTGGAAGTGGAAGTAACTTCCACAAAGACTCAGTATGAAATGCATCCAGAATATCTTTCATGATAAATGCACTATTTTTTTTTTTTTTTTTATATTTGTGAATTGTTTACCTTTCTCAAACGGGATTTAATATAGCTAATACAGTGAGTTTTATGACATTTTCTTATTGGAGGACGCATTCTGGGCGAAGTACTCATGGGGAATTCTTATTTACAAGTTCAGAAATGACCATTACTACATGAAGTGAATTCAAGAGATTCTACTTTGAATAAACTTGACTCACTGGACAGCTCTTTTTTTCACTATTTAAACATGTATACATTTGACACTAGACACTTTTATGACCATTTACAACTTTACAACATGGCATTCAAGGTATACATAACAGATCTGATCCCATGCCCCTGGCATTGCTACCTCGATATCATTGTCTGGCCTTAAAATGCAGATAATAACAGTGTTGTTTTAGTATCAATGAGACAGTTTAAATTATTTTTTCCAACTTTCATTTTATTTTTTTGTTTATGCTTTAGAAATTTAGTTGCATTTTTTTTATGTATCTATATAGTTGTATTGATTTCCAGTAAATTATTATTAATAATTTTTTTTTTTTTTTTATGTTTATTTGATGTTAGGTAACTTTATTTATTTATTTATTTATTATGGTTTTAATTTTAACCCTTCATAACACTACCATGCTGTAATTCACAAAGTACATTTAAATAAATAATCAGTCTTAATCTGTGTTGGGGTTTGTGGTATATATATATTTTCCCCAAAAACCTCTATCATGCAGTTTTTTTTTTTTTTTTTTTAATTTAAGCGTTCTTGCAGTGAGATGGGTAAAGTAGCTAAACAAATGTTCAGTTGAGGAAGAAATGCAGAAATCTGTCATTTTCCAACATCTCCAACTGATTCTATGCCATCTGGCCTGAAATCTCATCTCTTTTATTTTCCAGTACAAGCAGGACCAGGCCTCCAGCTTATCGAGATTTGGGAAAAAGTAACAAGAAAGAGTGGACAGTCTTTGCCTAGTAGCTCTTTACAGCCAAGGTCGTGATCCCCGGGCCTGTTAAAGACCCCCCTGGGGTTGAGGCTGCAACCGGATATTTAAAATAACAGTGCGAGGGTCCTGCTGGAGCCCTGCGCTGCGTGAGGAGGGAGCAGGAGAGGTTAGGGGTCAAGACACTGGCCAACATACATCAGCAAGTGCCAGTGCAGAGCCAATGACTCTATCAATGAAAGACAAAGAGAAGAAATCCAGAGCAAATGAGTACAAGAACAATAAAACAAGCTGTTTAAAACACAACTAGAGTCCAGATTTGGAAAGATCTTCAAGGATGATGCTTTGTGTACTGTGCAAAATGAGGTCTAGAGGAGAAACGACCTGAGCAGGCATGGCAGTAAATATGGAGCCCTTCTCGGTTCACACTCCTCCTCATCATCCATACACAGACCTGACCCCCGGACTCTAACTCATGTGTGCAGCTTGGGGCTCATACTCCCCGAGCGAGGAACAGGGGTGATGGGGAGTTACTATCCACCTTAAGGTGAAAGCCATATGTGCTGATCTGTACGATCTGAGGTCATCTCACACAGGGCAGTAAGTTACAGTTCCCCTCATGTCTGGTAACTCGGGAAGCACTTGGGAAGACACTATTGCACCGCTGCAAAGATGCAATGATAAACCTGATCAGGATTTCCATCAGTTATTTGTTTTTGCTGTAAAAATGTGATCATTTTTACGTTTAAATGTTGCCAATTCATCCCTATTGTACATTTCAGCATCTAGCCGAACTAAGAAAAAAAAAAAAAAAAAGGGTTTGTGTTTGTAAAAGTTACATATTAATACCTACATAGCTATGGCATATAGCAACAATTAGTTATCCACACCACTCACACAGCCACAAGCTACAACATAACTTTAAACCATCACTTTTACCCAAAATATGAATCCATAATTCTCCATTGAAAAAGTTGTCTCGTCTGAATCAGGAGAGAAATCTGCACAGATCAAGCACCATTTAAATGGCAAAATAGTCCAAAACAGCTCTAAACAAATATTTTGACGTGAGAGACAACAGGAGATGGACTTTTTCCTTGGACAAAGCGTAATTATTTTTTATTTTTATTAAGTTTAAACATCTTAACGATGGATTTTTTTTTTTTTTTTTTTTTACAAACATGCAGTTTTTGTCTTCTGTATTTGTGAACTGATGTTCTGGAGTGCTGTGGATTACTTGTGGATTATTGTGATGTTTTTATCAGCTGTTTGGACTCTCATTCTGACGGCACCCATTCACTGCAGAGCATCCATTGCTGATGCAATGCTACATTTCTCCAAATCTGTTTCAAAAAAACAAACTAAATCATCTACATCTTAGAGACCTGAGAGTGAGTACTTTTTCATTTGTGAGATTTTCATTTTTGGGTGAAATTTTCCTTTTAGCTATTTTTGTATTTGTTTATTTAGTTAGTTAGTTAGTTTACATATATATTTACGAGAAAAAGCTTAAGCTGATACCCCAAACCAGCCAATACATCAGTCTGGCCAAGCTAGGAGACTTTTATTTTATTATTATTATTATTTATTTTATTTTTTTTTCAAAGTCAAAAGGTTTTAAGTTCATAAGGAACACTGAGTTAATTGAGTCTAAATGTTTGACCGTGCACTTCAGCAAAGGTAGTCTTTAACCTTTAATCTTACGTGTTATGTAATATTCTCTTTAATACAACGTGAGCTCTTCAACAGCTCGAAAACTAGATTGATCTGAGGCCAATAGTGGTTAGTGCAAAACACCCTGTATGTGCTGTCTGCAGTGGAAAGTAAAAGGTCAGGGCTGGCGGCAGTTTGCTGACTGCTCGCGATTCGAAAACAGACAATGTGTGGAAACGAGCGTCGAGAGGAGAGACCGCATTAAGCAGGGAGGTGCAAGTGTGACTATACGCATGTGTTATCAATGTTTGTGATGAATAAAATCTGCACGAGTGAGAGACGGCAAAGGTGAGGTTGAAGGAAAATGACATTTTTGTGTGGAAGAACAGAAAGAAGAACAATGCAGCTCACACCTTCACAGAAAGTGATAAACAAATCCACAGATCCCCAGGGTGTGTGCAGCGAGGGGAACCGCACGGTCCTCATGTTC